>NW_026067906.1:8412865-8415562 GCF_014885135.2 Alexandromys fortis | reverse complement strand
TTTTTTTTTTTTTTTTTTTTTTTTTTTTTTTTTTTTTTTTTTACTTTTCTTTCTTGTTATTTTTTTTTTTCCTTAAATAGTCCCCTTGAAGGCAAAGAGCTGTATGTGTTAGGCAAGTCTTCTTTTATGTCACTACAGATTAAGGCAGGGCACCTCTGTTTCTTTGCAGGCATACCACTGATTCCCACAGAACCTGCATTAGAGCCACCAGGTAAGGAGCCATACCCGGGGATTTGGGGAGTGCTACAATTTTAAACAGCAAAATTAGCATCCAACAATACAAGCCTGAGCCCATTTATCCCAGCTGCTAGTACATGGACTACCAAATTGACAAAAACCCCAGAGGTGACTTTTGTTTTTATTAAGGGGCTGTGTGTGGATTCTGCAACTGGTCCAACTCTTTCTCCATTCAGATTATGTAGGTTAGTTACTAAGGCTTCTTCCAAACTTATGGTAGTGGAGTTGGCTTTCAGAAGATGTATATAATCCAGGTTTTGTCTGGAACTTTCCTTGATATTTTGGATTCTGTCCAGACTTCTGAGGTAGTATTTGGGGCTCCTACCCTCATATTCCTCCCTCATTGTGAAACTTGCTCCATGAAATGATTTCATAATTCCACTCATAGAGACTTGCTGAGATTAATATGCTTCTCCTGGGTTGTGATTTACAAAAGTTTAGTTTCAGATACTTATATTTGGTTAGCCTCAGTTGTATAATATGCCTGGTTCTCTCTGGGCACTTGGTTAGGGTGGGGATGTTTTAAGCTCATAGCCTCTATCTTAATATAAGTAATTGTTGTCAAAGTATTGCAAAACAAAGAGCACTCCATGTGTATAGCTTCCACCAAGCACGGATCAAAAGTATTCGGAAAAATATTCCTGCGGGTTAATGACATATAGAATGTTCCTCTTATGTAGTAACATAAAATATAAACATATAAAATGTTCCTAAAATATAAGCTAAATTATTGTTCATGTAGCTTTTATATTATACTAGGCATAATGAGATTGACAAAGTGATCCTGAAGCATTTGAAAATACAAATATTCTGGAATAGTCAAAATCATCTCCAAAAAGACCCAGGGAATGTGGAGAGTCACATGTCTCAGTTTTAAATGTCCTGTGTTTGTCACGAGATCTCAGCCAGCACAATTCTACAGTCAGATACTGCTGGTAACCCCCAGGATGAATTTAACATCATTGAAAGCAATATTGACCTGGAAACAATGTGTTATTTGCGTTGAGAAACATGCAACCACCAGTTACTAGATTCCTTTCTGATTTTGTGTTGTGACTAAATGAGAAATTGATATGATTTTACTTCAAAAATGACATTTAAGTCTTTATTAAACCTCACTCTCTGCATGAGTCAACATCTAGACATATGATAACATGAACACTGTTTATATGATCAATGAGTGGATTTTTAACTGTTTCTCAAGTTAAAGACTATAAAATAGGACACATGTAATGTTTAACTGCAGAATTCACTAAAATTGTATAAGTTATCTTGTAGATTATGATAGACTGAAAATTTCTCTTAAAAAATGTGTATGTCTTCATCTCCTATTGGTCTATGTGTGGCATTTCATGGCAAATGGATTTAACTGATGTGAAGTGGTTGATTGATTTGTGACTGGACTTTGACCTGGGAGTCTTGGCCTGAATTATCCACATGGGTCCAATGTAGTCACCAGGTCAGGAAAAATGATGTGACAGCAGACATAGGAGAGAGGGAGAGAGAGAGACAGAGTGACAGAGTGAGAGAGAGAGAGAGAGAGAGAGAGAGAGAGAGAGAGAGAAGGGAACATGAGCCAAGGACTCCAAGTAATCTGGAAAGACCAAGGAAACAGTCTCCCCTAGAGCTCACAGAAAAAAGCTATACCAATGCATTGATTTTGGCAATCTCATTTCTAAAGCTACAATATTATAAATTGCTGATATTTTAAGTTTCTAAAATTTGTGATAATTTGTAACAGCAACGGGAACCACTGTGCAGTCTTTTTAAATCCTGTAAATGATAAATTACATTTCCAGCTAGGGAAGACTCCAGCCACTTGACTTGGCTATCCTGTTGTTCTTCAGACTGAGTATTTTAGGCACGATGTCAGTACTGATATAGAATGTTAGAAAGTGTCTTGCAGATAAGCCTGTTGAGCCTGTGTGTCGGTCTCTCCATCACACTCACACTGGGTTGCCACATGGTCCTACAGAGCATCATCTGTTCTGCCTGAAAAGAGACCAAGCTGGGGGTTGACAAGTGAAAGGGACTAGATTCACAATTTAACATTGAAACCCAGTGGGGTTTTGTAGCTCCTGAGGGGTATTTGGTGATTCCCTTGATATTTTTATCTGTTTAGATAGTTGTGCTACATCATTCTATCAATGAGACTGTTTATAAAAAATATCACTAAGTGGTGGTATTCTAGAATCAGGAATCCTGAGTTAGAATTTGCCCATGCTATTTACCGGATTTTTCAATGGCTTCATTTCTACATATGCAAAATTACAAAGTTATAGGCTCAATGTCCTTTATTTATGGCTAGAAACCAAATATGAGTGAGTACATCCCATGTTCCTCTTTTTGGGTCTGGCTTACCTCACTCAGGATAGTGTTTTCTATTTCCATCCATTTGTATGCAAACTTCAAGAAGTTCTTGTTTTTTACTGCTGAGTAGTACTCTAATATGTATATATT
>NW_026067906.1:8386166-8412569 GCF_014885135.2 Alexandromys fortis | reverse complement strand
GGGAAATGGGAGGCAGTGGCGGAGAGGAGTCAGAAATCTTTAATAAATAAATAAATAAAAAGAAAAAAAGAAAAAAATTACAAAGTTATTTTTATTCTATCTAGTTTGCTTGATACCTGGAAGGAATGAGTGAAATAGACAATGTAAAATTTCTAAGCACAATTTAAAAAATCACACTTAGTATCCTTTCGTGGTCGCTCCCACCCCACTCACAGGGACATGTTTTTACTTCTTGTAGATGAAGACATGGTTACTCCATCAGATGTGACTCCAACAACAGGTTTGGAATGTGAGGTATGGCTGTGTGTTTCTTTCAGCGGCTCATTGTTTCTATAGCACTTACACTAGTCTGTGTATCATTGTACAAACACTAACTCCCTTTGGCACAGTATCCAGTTATTTGCTAAAAGAGAAGCAGGATATACATTGCTTGTTTGTAACTGTAACTTCATTGTGTGTGTGTGTGTGTGTGTGTGTGTGTGTTTGTGTGATGTTTGGGCATGCATGCTCACATATGTGTATCATGTTAAAGCCAGAAGACAACTTTAGGTCTTGATCCTCAGGACTCATCCACCTTATTTTTTGACAGAGTTTCTCAAAGACCTGGATCTTGTTGAGTAAGATGTTCTGGTTGAAC
Source organism: Alexandromys fortis (assembly GCF_014885135.2). NCBI lineage: Eukaryota > Metazoa > Chordata > Mammalia > Rodentia > Cricetidae > Alexandromys > Alexandromys fortis. The sequence goes on along the minus strand of NW_026067906.1, from coordinate 8,411,932 downwards.
AACGAGCCCAGGCATCTACTGTCTCTGTCTTTGCAGCTCTGGGTTTACAAGCGTGCACCTCCTACATGGCAGGCTTTTTAGCAGGAGTTCTAGAGCCTGAAGTCAAGTTTTATGCTTGAAAAACATATTATTCAATATGTTTAAAAAGTAAATTTACTTATTATTGCATCTCTATGATCCACAATTGTGCTCTCTTAACTAGTTCAGATCATTCTTACTAATTGATTTCTGATGGCAATAACAAAATCAAAGTCATGGTTAAGTAAGAACTTAAGAAAATCTCCTTGATAATTTGTTCTATTCTAGTTTGAATGTTTGAAAAAAGAAAAAAAAAAACTCTTGCCTAAATGTCTGATACTTCTGATCTCAAGTGAGTGTTAATGTCAATCTTAAGTATATATTGACTATTACAGAGATGGTCTGACAACAAGTTGGAGCTAATTCTGAATTATCTTTCAAAAGGTTTTTGTTAATTGCGTGCATACTTATGAGAACAATGTGAATGTGAAATTTAAACCCCAATGAAAGCATTAGTTAAGCTTGCGAACTTAACTGGTTTTGCCCTTCTGTTATCAGCCTCAACAGTTTGATCCTGTTTACAACTGTAGCCAGTACATCTGCCTTAATATGGAATGGACCTTTTACAACTGGTCGCTGAACTGCCCAAAGGACTTGGAAATGCCGGATTGTGGATTCCGGGGGTGGCCTGTTCAAGTGAACAGTGATATATGCTGTCCCGAGTGGGAATGTCCCTGTGAGTTTGTGTTTCTCATATGGTGAACCGTGTCTCTGAATCAGAGAACAGTGTTGGGGTTTTTGTTTTGTGTTTTGTTGTTTGTTTTGTGATTATCCTGTCAACACACACACATACACACACACACAAATGAAAAACACAACATGAGAGTAGCGGGGGGGTTGGGAAGAAGTTATATTTTTAAGAGAGAAATTAGTTCTAAAATTCAAATAGTAGTTTTAAAAACTTGCACTCTGCACGGTTTTGTCCTAGGTCGGTGCTCCATGTTGTCAGAGCTGAGCATCATCACATTTGATGGAAACAGTGCTGCCCTGTCCAGCAAGGCTTCTTACGTCCTAGTAAGAATCCCCGGGGAAATTGTAGTTGTTCACATTGAAAAATGTTCCATGAATCAGGTACGTTATCACCCATCTTGGGGTCATTTCTTCCTAAATCTGTAGCTCATTGTAACATCCTGGATTCCACAGTGATAAAATACTAAATGAGACTGATCCCTTAGTATTGAAACAAAGGAAGTTTTCATGGAAAATTATTCATCATAGATTTGTAATATTACTCTGATGGTTTTGAAGGATAATCAGTGCATTTATTTTAAATGCGTGTCTTTCTTTATTCCCCCAGAATGGAAATGCCCTTAAAAAACCAGTGAGTATCTGTGAATAATTTTGTAGACTCCTTTTGCTTGTCACTAAAACTATTTAACGTCATAAAATTTTAATTTGTTTTCAAATAAAGGCTTCTTTCGGAAGAATCTCAGGACTTTGTTTTAAGAAGCTAAATGTGACAATATCTACACACAAAATACTCATTAATAGAGCAGCAAGAAAGGTAAGAGCATGCAATTAAGATATGTTCTCACATGGGATTAGAGGAAGAAATTATGAAAAATAATCATCTCTGCAAAAGGAGAATTAGATATGTGTGTATTTTTTTGTTGCTCTCATGGAAAAGCATTTTTTTTGTCATGGAAAGTTAAAAGATGTGTTTCTTAGTTTGGTATTTTCCCTCCATCTATGTGAAGGCATTTCAAATAGTTACCCTCCATGGGACTGATGGGAGGCCACATTACACCTGCTGCGCACTCTCCGATGATGTGTGAGCCACCAAACTTCATCTTCCAGTGCTAAGATTCATGTTTCAAGTTAGGTGAATGAAAGGATGTGGAGAGGAAGGAAGAGAGTGTAGAAAACAGCAGTAGCAAGCACACTCCAGGGAAGAGCCCTAGGAGAAAGGCAGACTGATGGCTCGTTTGGGAGCGTTGACACCACTCTATTTTAATGAATAAGTACTAACTTAAAAATAAAAATAACATATTCAAATTTATTCTGATAACATAAACAAAGCAATGAAATGCTTGAAAGGAGTTGAGTGACTTTTTTTTTGAGTTGAGTGATTTTATAGGAAAAGATATAATCTGAGGAATCTGTTTAGCATGTAAAATTGAATTGTCCTGAATAAATTGGAGCATGGGGACCTTGAGAGAGGGTTGAAGAGGAGGGGAGAGACAGGGAGGGGAGCAGAGAAAAATGTAGAGCTCAATAAAAATTAATAAAAAATAACTTAAACAAACTGACTTGTCAGATGAATACATCATTTAGATCTAAATGGCTCAATCTAAAAAATAAGGAAAAATGTACAAAGGTTTTGCTTTACATGGATGGCCTACTATCTTGCTTTCTAGACACAATTACTGCATTGCCACAATTCCCTAGATTCTATGATGTAATTAATATTAAAATGAATATAAAATAAGATAGTAAAAGAGTTTAACTAAGTAAAACTTAAAATATGCAGGTATGGTAATTTTTAGATGATAGCACTTGCATTTTTTATTTTGATAGAACTTGATAGAGTATATAGTAAATAGCCTCAAATATAGTAAATGCTATTATTTTGAGCATTTGGATAGAGGGGATTATTATTTTTATCCTCAGTTGAACATATTCCTGGACAATTGCTGGTCATTTGTTAAATTGATATCCAGCTATTAACACTATTATTTGAGACGATACAGCACTGATACCAATATGAATTAACCTGCAGTTGTGTGGCTTTTGTATTATTGTCTGGTGATTGAAAAATAGGAGGTATAGGGATTAAAATTATGAGCGATATATCAGAGAAATACAGAAAGAAAGTGATATACTCATAGAGGGGGTCAAACAGGCCTATGTGGAGGAGATGAATCCTGAGGTCTTAAAGAATGGGAAGAAAGCAGAGAGTAGAAGAGGCAACAGGATTAGGGTCCAAAGATGGAGACCCAGAAGATTGCTGAGAGAGTTAACTACCAAAATGCTATTACTTATAGCTCATGGTTCTATATCATGGTAATGACCTCAAATCACTGTTTTTTTTTTTTTAAAGTATAATCTCCTTGGGCTGTCTACATTAAAATATCAAGTAGACATGCTGAAAATTAAGTTCAGAATCTCAACAAAACCAAAAAAGCAGAATCACTGAGATTCTTAATCTTTGTTAAGTTTGAAAGATGATTCTTCTGAACATTATTACTCTTGAATCTTGGGTTAGAAGAAAAAGGATCTCTGTCTTAAATTAATACTAGTAAATCATGGTCTGGTCATCATGTTGAGGGAATCAGACTAAAGAAAATACCTGAAACAAATTTACTTTTCAGGAAGAGTAAAATGCAAAGAGAGAATACTGAATATATCAAGGCATAGCAAAGGGTCAACAAGAAGACTAGGAGTTATCAGAAGGTGTAGGGTGGCAGAGAAGTAAACTTTCACACACTAAAAAACCCTATATTATATAAAAGACTAATTTTATTTTCTATATTTTAAGAAAATTTCTCCTAAGGGCTACATGTATGTTATTCTAGGTAGATGTGGATTCAATTGTCGTGCCTTTGCCCTTTTCAAGTCAAGAGCTGTTCATAGAAGATTCTGGCACCATGTATGTGATTACTACTCCTGCTGGGTTAGTCATAAAGTGGGCTCACCTTACAGGAATCATAGACATTCACTTCGGACCCCAGTTTAACTTGTCATCCTATACAGAAGGACTCTGTGGTGAGTTCCGATGTTGATATCTCTTGTTTTCTTATGTGTTTTCCTTCTTACATACATTGTTTTGGACACCCATGGCCCACTTTTCAGATTGAGATATGATGGTCATGCTTAATTCTGCATGAGAGTACTTTAGAAATCAATGACTTTCAACAAAAACTAATAAAGTAAGGAAAAGTATTTCAAGTTAGATATTCAATTTAAATGCACATTTGTTGTATCTTACTACACTATGTATTAGTCATCATTACAGAACATTCTTAAGTTGTTAGGTATATTTTAATTCACTTAATTTTAGCCTGCATTAATATATTAGTCCCAGAGTTATCTTAATTTATGCGATTAAAACACAATGTATAAAGATTAAAGGCTTTTATATATTTGTTTCTTTCTTACATTTGAGTGTCTGAAAAATGAGAAAACATAAGCCATTTGTTAGAGTTAAGTGTTCTGAATATTCATGCAATTTTTATCATAAAATGTATGCTTCATGTTCACCATTATGCCTAGACTTAATTTTATAATATTCAACACACACACACATGAAATTATAAGTCAAACTGGACATATCTGCAGCCATATAACAAAAGTTTGAAATTACTAGATCTGTTGTGTCTTAGGAAAGTACAGTATAAGGGCCCTTTCACCATGTGATCTAAACACAGTATTATATTTTTTGGAACTGAATTTATATTAATATTTTGTTAAATATGGTTTATATATTTCTTCACCTACCAAGAATATTTAACATTAAACTTAACACAAACGTCTGTGATTATTTAAGATTATCATTCTCAAAATAGTTATTATTGAGTGTAAATAATAGTTCATTAGTTATTGAGTAATAAACCCAACTTTGAGACTTCATAATCATTCCTAGGATCTATCTTTTCTATGTAGTATGTTTTTTATTTGATTTTCACGATATTTTGCTCTTGTGAAGCCAGTCATTTGGCTAACTAGATTCTAAATAAACAGTGTAGGTCAGAGACTAGAGTTACAATTGTGCTAGTCACAGATCATTGCCTAAGTACATAATTACTGTGGTAGATATATGGTTAATTAAAGTGATGTCTGTGTTTCATCAAGACTGCTAGTCTGGGTGCTGGCTGAAGAAACTAGTCAAAAAGAGTGAGGCCCAAACTGAGAGGATGCCAGATGGAACACCATTATTATATTTTTTTATTCATTTATTAAAGATTTCTGTCTCTTCCCCCCCCCCACCGCCTCCCATTTCCCTCCCGCTCCCCCAATCAAGTCCCCCTCCCTCGTCAGCCCAAAGAGCAATCAGGGTTCCCTGCCCTGTGGGAAGTCCAAGGACCACCTACCTCCATCCAGGTCTAGTAAGGTGAGCAACCAAACTGCCTAGGCTCCCGCAAAGCCAATACGTGCAGTAGGATCAAAAACCCATTGCCATTGTTCTTGAGTTCTCAGTAGTCCTCCTTGTCCGCTATGTTCAGCGAGACCGGTTTTATCCTGGGCTTTTTTCAGACCCAGGCCAGCTGGCCTTGGTGAGTTCCCGATAGAACATCCCCATTGTCTCAGTGTGTGGGTGCACCCCTTGCGGTCCTGAGTTCCTTGTTCGTGCTCTCTCTCCTTCTGCTCCTGATTTGGACCTTGAGATTTCAGTCCAGTGATTTTTTATTTAGAAGTTTTTTTTTTTTCATTTTACATAACAATCAGTTCCCCCTCCCTCCCCTCCTCCTGCTCCTTCCTACCCTTTCCTCACCCAACCTCCCATCCACTCCTCAGAAAGTATAAGACCTCCCATATGGGGAGTCAACTAAGTCTGGAATACCAAGTTGAGGCAGGACCAAGCCCCTAGTATCACAGTTGAGCAAAGTATCAGTCCATAGGAAATGGACTCCAAAAAGCCAGTTCATCCTGGTCCCACAGCCATTATTTGCATCAAATTCTTCATAGTATTGCGAACCCCTTGCATGGTGGTTAGAATGAAAACATTTTTGAAAATGCATTTAAAGCTAACACATAGTTCTGCTATTACTTCTCATTATAAAAGTTTAGATGTAAAGAACCGAGACTACTTTGATGTATGAAGTTATCTAGAGAATCTAGTCGTTATTCTTGATGATATTCCTGTCTTGGGATTATAGTTTGATGTTTAAAGAAAATGTTTAATTTACATGTTTTATTGAATAAAGTCCCAAGAATTAAGAAAAATGACAGTTTAAATTAGGGTGGGATTTGGGCGAGGTTTGATTAGGGCCCTGGGAACATTTCTCTATGCTGGCTTTGGCTGTAAACTCCACTGTTGAAGAGTAAACTAATTTGTCTGGCCTTTCTCAAAGAAGCTCAAAGCTAGAGCATGCCAACAAGTTTGAATACTTTGAAAAAATAGTATCTCTCGCCACCAATCCTAGTTCATACACTGACAGTGATATCCTAATATTGAATACATCTTTGTTCCTCAGGTGACTGCTATCAACTGCCTGATTTTGGCTGGATTGTTTATGATCTGTAATTTATAATTTGTCTAGATTATACCATTTAGTTTCTTTCCTCATTGCTGTTATATGATATCCCAACAAAAGTAATTTAAGGAAAAGTATTTATAGTAAAAATATAAAGGGAAACTGATTCATAGTTGAAAAATATGGTATCCCATGGCAGGGAAATCAGGACAGCAGAAGTTTGAAGCATTGGGCTGTGTTATACTCACAATCAGGAAGCAGAGAACCATGAATGTTTATCTTTATTTTTCTTTCTATTAAGTCTAAAACCCAAGACCTGGGACTGGTGCCTCCCACTTTTAGTGTGGATCTTTCTACTTCAGTAAACCCAGTCCACATATTTCCTCACAGACATGCACAAAGGCTAGATAATCCCTCAAAGGTCTGTCCATAGATTGACTCATAGATAATTCTACATTCGCTCAAGTCAATAGTTAGCACTATTTATTTCCTTCATATTCACTTAACATATATATTTAATAAAAAAGACATAATTATAAAGTGTCTATTAATGCCAAATTTAAGGGATAACCAATTCAGATGCTTATAATTTCATTCAAATCAATTTGTTTAAAATCAAGTATTAAAGCCAATTGAGTTGGTGATAATGAAGGTTTTTGCCATCTAAAAGCTGCATGTAATTTCAAGGAATTTGCAATGACGACCCAGATGATGACCTCAGGATGCAGAATGGCACCATTATTACCAACATGGAAGACATAGAGTTATTTATCGGAAGTTGGGAAATTGAGAAATCATTTGAAGTCACAATGAGAAGACCCGTTAGGAATTGTACTGAACATGATTGCAGCCATTGCATCGAGTTATTGAACAGAGATGTTTTCATTCCGTGCCATGACAAAGTAAGTTACAAGCAGCCAGAAATGAACAGTTGCATTAGAGTTTCTGAGAGAAAGAAAAGCCCTAATCTTCCATTTCTGCTGTGCTATTCTACTGAGAATAGCTTCTCTTTGGTCTTTCCGTCTGTACATCTGAAGTTTAGAAATGTTTAATCTTCATAAACTTATAGAGACAGGAAGGATAATGGTAGATTTTTCCTCCTATGCTTTGTTAGAATTGTATAACTTTCAGGGAAATGGAATTTTCCCATGAATAAATTCCTCTAGCCGAAATAGATCAATGGTGCTTGATAACCTTGTGTAAGAGTTAAGACAGTGAAGTTTTAATCGATTCTTATGATGCTGTCCTCTAGTGTAAATAACACAGCCATCACTTGATCAATTTGATTGATTTTTGTGTGCCCTTGTTTCCTCAGTTTATGAACCTCCCTCCTCATTCTCTTGCTTTCTTAGTTTACGTGATTAGTAGATAGTTTCAGAGATCCATGTCAATAAAAAAATTTTCTTGTTAAAGAGGAAAGGACAAACTAGTACAAAATTTGGTAAGCCATTTTCACTAGCATGTATTAGAAACTGTGCTAGAATTCTGTGATGCACAGATAAGGTCCTCTCTGTGCCTCTAGTTTAAAAGAGGAGGGATCGTGAACTGATATTTACAATACATGGTATAGAGATACGTATGAGTTCAGCTTTAGAAAAGCCTTCAGGAAGATTCACACAACTGAGCCATCTAAAACCACATATTGCCAAACAAGGGAGCAGGGAGAGAGAAAGATCTCGACACTGAAAGCAATGTGGATAAGAGAATATTTGGTACAAAAGTCCATGCAAGGAGAATACTGAGGCATTTTGGTGTAGTGTATGCAGGTGAAGGGCAGTCTAGGGAGAAGAACGAGGAAGTTATAGTTCAGAAGAAACCCATGTGGATAACCTTACTAGGCAGGCAAACATATTCTACAGTCATATTTTAAATGCATGCACATAAAAGTGAACACACATGCACTTTCTTGTTATTTAAATCTGTTTTAAAGCATCATCACTTCTTTTCCTTTATAAATTCTTTTTTGGGGGGTATGGTAAAAATGGTTTTGAAAAATTGAGGTTTAAGAGAAACTTTGATGACATTAATTTACTGCTCTGAATATTTTAACTTCGTTGAAGTCGGGTCTCACTATGTAGCTCTGGCTAACCTGAACTTGCTATGTAGATCAGGCTGGTATCAAACGCGTCAATCTTCCTGCCTCTGCACCCCATGTGCTGGCACAAAAGGAATGCTCTTACCTGATTTTTCAAATAGTTTTGGGTTAGCTCATGGCTTTTGGGGAAGTTAAACATGACAGATTTTTTTTATATGGTAAAATGCATCTCTAGGTCTCACCATGGGATTTTTGTGAAAAGATGTGGATCAACTACACCTATCTCTGGAGCTATGAATGCGATGCGATCTCTGCATATGCGGCTCTGTGCAACAAGTTTGATATCTGCATTCGGTGGAGGACACCTGACTATTGCCGTGAGTGACCGCTAGCACAGGGATGTCTTCTAACCATTCTAGAGCATCCTCCTCTTCCCAATCCTTTCTCCATTTACTTTGAGTCACAGAATGACTTAGGAAATCAAACGTGAATGGAAAATGAAAACAAATATCACCGTGCAAGAGTTGTCACTGAGTTTCAGAAATAAGAGGGAATTTGGCTCTGTATCCTTCTCCTGTTCCCCTCTTGGTGTGTTACCAGAGGAATCTCCACTCTTGATTCATCATGAACATCTAGCATCTCCAGTTTTGCTAGACACGCTGAAATTTTCCCCATCAAGACTGTACCAATTTATACCACCTCCCACAAGCTGAATATTCATTTTTGAACAGTGTGACTTTTTATGAACAGTAGAAATCAACAAAAATTATTAAAACATCATTTAGAAACTGCTCAGCAATGCTTCTTTTGACAGTAAATGATTAAACCTCCATAGGCAGTTCTCTCTCTCTCTCTCTCTCTCTCTCTCTCTCTTAGTTTGAGTTACATATTTAAGGAGTGTTTCCATAATTATCTTGCAGAGAAAATGAGAAATTGTATCTTTTCTGGCTGCAGTAGTTTTGTAATAGTCGACTCCATATATTTATGTGAAAGAGACTTAGACTGGAAATTAGAAATATATATTTGATATGAATTAAAGAAACCCTTTCAGCTACAACACTGAATACCATCTAGATACTTGAAGGATGCCTTTGAAGTCACCAGGCTTATGTTATTTGTTATGCAGTAAATGAAAAATAATCTTTAAAGTGAAACCATGTGAAATTTGTATCTGCAATGCAGGCTGACTGCTCTCTCTCGACCAGAATTCACGTAGATTACATTGGTTATTAGCAAATTCTGTCCTTTATTGCCGACAGCTTTGAGCTGCCCAGAGGGAAAGGAATACCAGCCCTGTGTGAGGCCCTGTGAGGCAAGAACGTGTCTCAATAAATGGTTCTATGGGCACTCTTCCTGTCTGAATTTGAGAGAGGACTGTGTGTGCAAGAACGGAACCATTCTTCACCGGCCAGATAAAACCCTGTGCATCCCAGAGCGAGAATGTGGTAAGGACCCAAGTGCAAAGTGATTGCCCAGGAATCCAGCCATCACACGTGTACAATATCTTTTAAATATTGGAAATATATGCTGAGGGAAACTCATCAAAGATGGCCCAGGTGTTGGAAAGGAAACGAATTTGTAATTTGCTTTTAATATGGATTGAGTTGGAGTTAGAATTAGGATATTTGATAATGATGGTCCTCAATCTTTACTTGTGTGTATGTTAATAACTAGGAAAGAGCAAGGCAAATTAAAAATTAAAAGTAATTTGTGGGGTCATTTTAAGGTCTAATTATTTTTTCTGTGGTGGTTCACTTTTGCCTCTGTGATTCTGAGGCTGTGTATGGAGAAATTAACAGGACTTAGTCCCTATGGTTATAACACGAAAACATAAAATAGTTAGAAAAAACATTTTTTGCATTCAGTGTCTTAAGAAATTAAGAATGCAGGAAATGGTAGATAGCAGTATTATCTAGGGGGAAACACTTAACTACTCTATGTTCATATTCAAATTATTTTTGGCATATTTTCCTTATGATTGTGACTGATTAGAAAAGCGCAGAATTCTGAAAGTTGCAACACAGCACCTTGTCAGTCATTTGGGTCTTAAACCATGGCAAAAAGAAAAGGAATTTTGCTAATGATTAAATGGAAGGACAGGTAGAACAGAAATGTAAGGATACTTTGAGAAACAGGTTTGTGACAGCCAGTAAGGAAAGTGCCCGTGGAAGGTTGTAGAAAATAAAAGTCTTTTCTGTGGACTTCATATCAACTTCGGTTAAAGAGTAATGCAATGTACTAGCTGAAGAAAGAAGCAGAAGACTCTGAGACAGTATAGATTCATGGCCTGCATTTTTATTGGTGGAAGAGTAATGATCCAAAATTTAAGACGTCATGACTTGACTTGCTGTAGTGCCCAGGTTGTAAATGACATAACATCGTTGATCTTTTAAAGTGTGCACTGACAGGGAAGATCAACCCCGCAGTGCTGGGGAGATTTGGAATGGGGGCGTTGATGAGTGTGCCCTCTACAAATGTCTGGAGGATGGAAGCATTATTCCGATAGAGCCCATCTGTGAAGAAGAGCCCTCCCCGATCTGTGAACGAGAAGCTGAAGTTGTCATGCGCATTGTTGATAAGTTGACCTGTTGCTCTAAAGAAGTTTGTGGTATGTGGATAAACTTGAGCCTTGTAGATATGCATGCCAATGACTGTGAAAAACACGGCAGGCTAACTATGAAGTACTTCCATAAATGCCATTTTCTCAAAGCAGGTTATAAAATTCATGTTAAAATACTTGCCAGTAACTATTAATAATATTCAGAAACTTATGACAAAAGGTAGGGCTCTGAACCTCTGATTCATGACAATAAAGGATGCAAGAAAATCCCAGAGGATCCTTAGAGCTGGTGCAATCCCTTACACAGCCAGTTGGGTGCCTGTTGGGCTTCATTGGAGTGAACACACATTTGGTGGAGCCAGTTCCCCACTCTGAGATGGCAGCATAAGACTCCAGTTGGGCTCACTGCTACTGTAACACTCTCCGGCTTATTTCTAGGCTGTGACATGACTTTGTGTGACACAACCATCCCAATATGCACGGGTAGTCAGAAGTTGATGGTTGGCTATAGTGCTCTTTCTTGCTGTCCACAGTATGAATGTGGTAAGTCAATCTATTAGGGAAAATAAAGCTCACTGTATGTTCTAAATAGCCGAGGAGGCTTCCTTCCTCTGGGTCTCTATGGTTGGAATTTATTGTAAAAGATCATGAAGTTGCTAATTGCTAAAATGCCTTTTATATTAAGATTGTCACTCAATTCAGAGAGACAAAAGCAATAGTCTCATTTTAATTTACCCGTTGTTTCACTCATACAAATTTTCAAATGTATTTGTGATTCTGCAGAGTGTGATACAGTGAAATGTCCCAACATTTCAACACCAGATTGCAGAGAAGACCAGTTTATGCTTCAGGTTCAACAAGGAGAACCCTGCTGTTTCTACCCTTTCTGTGGTGAGTTCTCTAGAGATAATTGTTGCAAGAAGAGAAAGGAATTGGGGAGCATCTATTTGCCGTGACTCTCATGGGACTCGTGGCAAGCGGTATTATGGTATCTTGTAGTGATTGCTCTGAATAAAATTGATAGAAAGTAGAGGACATCATAAATGACTCTCAATAATGGTATAGCCAGTACTTATCCCATCAACAAAACTATGTGTACCTCTCCAAACATGATCCAAATAATAGAATATGGGCTTTTTTTTTGATGATACTTTTTTTTTAATTGAGAATAAGAAAAAAAAAGTTTCTGCCTCCTCCCAGCCTCCCATTTCCCTCCCCCTCCCCCCACTCTTCTCCCCCTCCCTCTCTAATCCAAAGAGCAGTCATGGTTCCCTGCCCTGTGGAAAGTCCAAGGTCCTCCCCCCTCCGTCCATGTCTAGGAAGGTGAACATCCAAACTGGCTAGGCTCCCACCAAGCCGGAACATGAAGTAGGATCAGAACCCCTTGCCATTGACCTTGGCTTCTCATCAGTCCTCATTGTTCGCCATGATCAGAGAGTCCGGTTTTATCCCATGCTTTTTCAGTCACAGTCCAGCTGGCCTTGGTGAGCTCCCAATAGATCAGCCCCCACTGTCTCAGTGGGTGGGTGCACCCCTCATGGTCCTGACATCCTTGCTCTTGTTCTCCCTCCATCTGCTCCTCATTGGGACCTTGGGAGCTCAGTCCAGTGCTCCAGTGTGGTTCTCTGTCTCTATCTCCATCCATCACCAGATGAAGGTTCTTAGCCAAGAGGATAATGAGGCAAATATCTATCTTTTGAAAAGAAAATTTAGTGTGGGCTAGTCTAGAAGACTCAACTAGAATAATATATAAGTTATTAACTTAATGTCTATGTACCATCTATGAACTATGATGATTTCTAGAAAGCATAGGAGAATAAGACACATCTAGGAAGTACCCAGCACAAAGCATTATGTTTGTTCAACTAGAAAGTTAATAATAAGGAAAACTCTTTCCCCCCAGCTCAAGAGAATCATCATACCAGTAATCAAGACATCTCCTCAAATTCTGTTGTTTCCTTGACTGCATGTGCCTGGATTAAGTTCCCACAATGATTTAAGGGCAAGTGCAAGAGTCAAGAGGAAGAAGAGATGTCACCTCTGTCTGTATCTCATTCTAGTGTACCACCATTTCTCATTGAAATTCCATTGAAAGAGATTCCGATAATCAGGCAGGGGTTTTCCCAAATAGTAACTGGTCAGGATTCGGCTCATTTATTAATAGTCTTTGTAAGAATTATGTAGATGAGTCATTTGTCAGAGTCATTCAGAAAATTATCACATCTGGAGGTAGTTATGAACAAGTTCCTCCCACACTGTTCAACCATAAGAGGGAACAATCAATGGTAGAAAAATAAGGTAATTCCAAAAATATCAATCAATTTATGAACTATGATATCAATTAATCAGCACTATGAATTTTGCTTTCAATAAGAATAAATTCTGGGAAAAAATGGCTTATATTTCTGATAAGATATCCTCTTTTGCATTGTGCTTGTAAAAGTATAAAGATAGTAAAGAGCTATGTGTTATTGTCCTACTTTCCAAAGAACAATATTATACTCAGTTTTGGTATAGTTGATAATCTGAACTAATCGTTAACTTGATTTTAGTTTAATATGGCTTTGGCTTCTTGTTTGCTCTTCAGTGTGTGAAGCATGCACCGAACCAGCTCCACAATGCGCTGATGGAGAATTCCTCACAGTGGATCTGAATACGACACATTTGTGCTGTCCACAGTACTCTTGTGGTAAGGCCATCTGAACTAATTAATATTTTAATGTGTCAACATAAAGTCCAAAAAGAGATAGATGTTTAAGAAGTCCAATGGTGCTGTTAACTTAGACCCCTTTGTCAGGGCTTTTCACGGGATGAGCTGGGCTAGATCAACTAATGATGGCTGAACCCATGCTAGCCATAGGAGCACATGGCAGCGAGAAGTAGAAGAAACCCTGGGGACTAGAAATCCTGTTTTGCCTTGGTAATGACAGCAAGCTAACTAGGACTGGCAAGTCTATGCGATCCATCTTTTCATCTTTCCCCATTTGATTTTTCTTCCTAGTGTGTGAGCCAAATCTTTGTCCTCCACCGTTACTCAACTGCGCAAAAGATACGGATCTGGTGGGAAAAAATGTATCTGGACAGTGTTGCCCAAACTGGCAGTGTGGTAACTCATTTCATATCTTAAAGTTTTGCAACGATGAGCTGATGTATTTTGACTCAGGTGAACATGTTGGTTTTTTGCCTTGTAGAGTGCAACTGTGAAAATCTTGTCATGCCAACTTGTGAAGTGGTAAGAATGTATATTTTGATTGCCTTATTGTGTTGTTCAAATTAGTATCTTCTCTCTTGATTGTTCTCATTTCTGAATTATTAAAGATTCATGGAATTTTCCTTGTTATATTATATTGATGTGGATGGAAATAATGACATTGTATCATTATACTTAACCTTTTATAGTTTATTAAAGAAAGTGACCCTGCAAGGTGTTGCAGGCTTTAATACTAGCACTTGTGAGGCAGAGTCTGGTGGATCTCTGTCAGTTGGAGGCCAACATGTCTACATAGTGAGTTCCAGGCCAATCAGGGTTACATAATAAGATCATTAAAAAAATGACGTATAAAATATATTATACTGCAATGCAAAAATATTTAACAGACAAATTAATCTACTAACATTATGTCAGTGAAGGTCTCAGTCATTAAAAGGAAGTAAACTATTTAAAAAAAAGCTGTTTTACCATCGAAAGGCTTAAATAATTCTTCCAGAAAATGCACTTCTAATACATACTTTATAGTAGAGAAAGAGGTTCAAGTATGTAACACTGCATCTCTTCTGGAGTTATCTGTGAGTATATAAAAAGAAAAATTTCAAGAGTTTTATGTTTTAAGGCAACAAGGTTGACATAGTTATTAACAGAGTGTGACCAGTGTATGATACTTTGTATGCCTTTCATCAAATACCTACCTTCATTCCGTGCTCTTAGGTTTTAAAAAGAAGATAAGTTCCTACCTTCATTCATTTATCAGAGCAGATATTGTCTTCCACAATGAGATTATGCTTACATTTTCCTCTTTTTTTTATATATACTCTCAGCCCATTCAGACATCCGAAACCCAAGTTTTTGTTGGAAAACACATGAGGAGTAGCATCAAGCAATGGATGTCTCTATTTTATTTTCACTCTCATTTAACTTAACATTTTCTCAGACGACGTCATCTATAGTTTACACAGAATGCTGGGGAGTTACAATAACTTTCATAGTAGTTACTTTTCTCATAACCAAATGCCAGGAAAGAAGTGACTTAAGAAAAGATTTGGCTTCGATGTCCAGGAGATATGCCCCTTGATGTAGGGAAGGCTTGGCAGCAGGAGAGGGAGGAACTAGGAGCATTATTTCTGCAAATTAAGTTTAGTGCTCAACTGGTTTCTTCCCTTTTCTTACTTATCCAGTCTGTGATACATTCCATGGTATCATACTACTCTCATTGAGGCTGTGTCTAATCTTCACTAGCAATACCCTCATAGGCAAGGCCAGGGCAGCATCTCCTAAGGTATTTTCCTGGTCATGTTGACAAGGAAATTTAGCTACCATAGATTTTATATGAAGTTTTCATCTTATTTGTGTTTGTATTACAAGCACATTTGAATAAAAGTAGGATTGTGACTTCTATGTCTCTCAGGTTCGTACTTAAAATCAAATCTTCAGGAACTAAATTTTTATATCATTTCATAAATAAGAAAGTTGAGACTTATAAGGGTAAATGATTGATTGCCAGGATTCAAAGGGTGTGTGTGTGTGTGTGTGTGTGTGTGTGTGTGTGTGTGTATTCAAAGGGTGTGTGTGAGTGTGTGTATCTGTGTGTGTGTGTGTACTGGATTCTTGGCCAGTACTCTTGTAGCCCACAGAATATTTCAGATTAGATCTGGAGAATTCCAGTCTTGACTAATCTTACACACAGCTAGCCTTGAAGATATTTAATATCCGTTGCTTTCAGTGTAGTGTAAACCAGTTCTACAATGAAAATGGCTTCATGTCCAATTTGAAAAGTTGGGTTGTAATGAATATTGAAAGGGTAGGAGATATGAGAACCACTGTGCACTGCTCGGGGTGATGGAAAACTGTGCACGCACTTTCAATAGCAGTGTCTTAGATCACTGGGTTAGACTGGGTCTTGGACCATTTGGTCCAAGAACTTACCCACAAGAATGAAGTGAATGCTGCACAGAAATTTGTTTTTAAATATCATACTAGCCAAAGAGTAAAAACAACCCAAGACTATAGAGTTTACTACTAACCTTAAAGACCTGTGATGCTTATGTAGGAGTAAACCATCTTATAGGATGTAATGTTAAGTAAATAATAACGATGTATTCTGTGGGTGGAGTTGGATCCCTAAGAGATAAATCTACCTATAAATATTTGGGTATGATCTGAAAAGACATAGACAAAGAAGGGAATATTATTAAATTGAAATTTGAGCTTTTGAGGAAATACAGTGTGTAATTATGTCCTTGCTTATTAAAAATTGAAAATTTGTAGTAAGTAACTAGTATAGAAACATAAAACAGATCTCTTATTTTTATCTTTAAAGTACCATTTGCATGGTAGAATTTGATTAATAGTTTTTTAAAAAATATTTCATTAGAAAATTTTATTGCCAATTTTCTTGCAATTGTCTTTAAAGTCATAAAAAAACAAATAAATTAACACATGAAATTACAATTTATAAAATACACCAAAATATAATGTATTAGCTTTAAGAGAAATGAAGACAGTCATATGGATTTAATAGAATAAGTTCTTTACATGAAGAATCAAATTCATTTTATTAATATGATCATTTATTAAGATTAAAGGCATTGTGAAAAGGGAAATGCTTACAAGAAAACACATGAAAATTTAAGGCTGGCCCTGTGATTGCTTAGAGCAGTGGTTCTCAGCCTTCCTAATATAAATTAATATAGTTCTCATGTTGTAGTGACCCCCCACCATAAAATTATTTCATTGCTACTTCATAACTGTCATTTTGCTATTGTTAGGAATCATAATATAATATCTGATATCTCCAATGGTCTTAGGCAATCCCTGTGGAAGGGTTGTTAGATCCCTAAAGGGTTCATGGCCCACAGTTTGAGAACCACTGGTTTTGAGGATGCTAAACCGTTTCCAACGGGGCAAGGTTTGAGTCTTGGTCATGACAAAAAGTTACTAATAGCTTATACAGTACTGTTGGAATACAGCTTTAATCCTGACCACTTTATATACACTGGCCTATTTATTTCTTTCCATAATGCTAAGTGGCCAGCAGGAACATTATGTCTATTTTATAGGTGAGGGAAGTAAGGCACAAATTGGTAATGTGCAGTTGTTCATAACTAGTAAAAAGGGAGCCCCGTTGCAATCCTGTTCCTGAGTTGGCTACTAGACACAAGCCTAGACTCATTGCTTTTACTCTACGTGCACGTCATAGCTGCCACGCTGGGATGTGGACCTAAGAGCTCTGGACTGCCTCCAGAGAGCAGATGAGCGCATTTCAGGGCTGCAAGCTTCTTTTCCTCCAAACTGCCCCCTGGAATCTCAGAATCAAACACATTCAGTAGGACTTTAAAGTCAGGATAAATTATAAACAGCATCATGCCCTCTTTCATTTATTTAATAGATAAGAAAATTGAAGTACAAAGAGATTGAATCATCTGTGCTGGGGAGATAGTTCAGTGGGTCAGCTCACTTCACAGTGTAAGGACTTGAGTTAGGATACACAGCATCCTAACTCACCTGTATCCCCTCTCCACAACAGGCAGAGTTAGAGGATTCCTGAAGCATGCTGGCTATCTAAAGAATTGATGTGTACAAGTGAGACACGTTGCCTCAGTGTATAAGATGGAGAGTGACCAAGGGAGGCACCCACTGTCCTCTGGTTTCAGCATACATGCACATTCTCAACCACACACACAAGACATACATGTGCCCATACATATGAACATGTATATTCACATACCCCCATACAAGCATTGAATAATGCACAATAACATTTTTATTGTGATTTTTTTTTCCTGAATGCTCGGCAAATTTCAGCTTACCCCTAGAAGGTTTGTGAACTATCTGGGTGAAATTGCTTGTAATGTGTATTTTCAAAAATGATCGTGATAAATCATATGACAATTTCGTTCTCATAGGGAGAATTTGCCACAATAGATCAATACTTTCAGAGTGACTGTGGATGTGTACAGTATCTTTGTGGTAAGTGTTTTCTTAAATACTTTTAAGTAATAATTGTTTCTTATTGGTGTCTGTTGCTTTGCATTTATATATTTAAAATATTTTCTTTTAGAAATATTGTATTTATATTAAGTTGATTGCCAGTATTCTAATAAACAACTCTTACTTTTCCTTTATAATATCTCAAAATGTTCTGAGAAATTTGATAAGTTGGAAAAATGAATTTTTCACCCCAGAACTGGAATTATTTTTCTAAGTCATTTTAAATATGCTATCTACACTTTGGTCTTAGCCAAAATGCCTTGAAACACTAAATCTGAGGGAAAGGGAGATTGGGGGTAGAGACTTGGGGGGAGAAAAAGGGGGGAAAATTGGTCAGTGTGTAGTATATGAGAAATGGATAAAAAATATGCTATCTAAAATTGTGCATATTTTTGCTCATCATTTTATGATTAGTATTATCATTTGAAAGCATTAAGCACTGTATTTTCCTACATTTAGTGGATTCACAGAATGTAGACTGTTTCTTCAATGGTTTAATTGTTTTAAACCATTTTAAATTTTGTTTAAAACAATTTTGGTTTAAACAATTTTGTATAAGCAAACAACAGCAAGACCTCAGACTTAGAGGCAAGAAGAGCCCTCTTCCAGCTTGCTCTAATGTGCCACCATTAATAGCTGGTGGTACATTATCCCTGAAGCACTAAGAATGGAATCGTTTCTGTTAGCATAATGATCATTAAAATCACAAAATGTTACAGAGTCCCACAATGAATGGCGCTACTATTACTGAATTAGACTCTGAATCCATCTACATCTACATTAACAGTGGTCATGATCTGTGTTCTGGAGATGGAGCAGAAATGCCTTGCTCATTCCTGAGACCTCATACTTCTGGAAGTTGCTATAAAATAAATCTTTTCAAGCATGCTAATACAAGTGATTTTACAGATTAATTTTTATTATATATTAAGGAATAGCTGTGCTATTGGTGTGGTTAATGTGGTTAAATGCACTGTTGGATTGCTAGGTATATGTACCATCTTACTTGATTTTGAAAATTTGGTTGATCACAATGAAAATCTAGTCTTAAATATAAGTTCTATTGATTGGTAAATACAAAAGATAACATTGTGTTTTTTTTTTTTTATTGACCATTCTTTAGAAAAAGATGATGTATGTGTGTTTCAAGAAGTATCAGTATTGAATCCTGGCCAATCTCTGACAAAGTATTTGGAAGGGGATTTTTGTTATACAATAGAATGTCTGGAAGATAAAGATAACAATACAGGCTTTCATACTTTTAACGTTACGATGGTGAATTGTTCAAAAGCCTGCGATATTGTAAGTATTCTTATAAGTCATTCTGGTGGTCTAGTGAGTTTAAAATTTCCAGTTAAAGAGTTTGAGCTTGTAAATGCTTTATGGGTTATACAATTGAATAGCTCCGTAACACTATAATTTTATGAGGAATCTATTTAATGCAGATTTTTGCTTTACTATGAATGGCCTTGATCTTCAAGAGTTGTGACGGAGAGCTTTCTTGCTTGGTTGACCTATGATTGTCGCACCTGTAGATGTAGGGGTTAATATCTACTTCATTTATATGCTGTCTATCTAAAGAAAACTGGTTTCTTTTAAAGTTGCTCACAGGCAGCTTTAGAAATGCTTACAGATGTTCAGAGAGAACACCTTCAGAACTAA
The DNA here is from genome assembly GCF_014885135.2 of Alexandromys fortis. NCBI lineage: Eukaryota > Metazoa > Chordata > Mammalia > Rodentia > Cricetidae > Alexandromys > Alexandromys fortis. Next base: position 8,392,259 of record NW_026067906.1, on the reverse strand, counting down.
CTCATTAAGATGCTAGTATGGCTGGGTGACTAATACTGTGCCTGTTCGTTATATGCAGCACCAGATTTACATCCCATCTCTCAGCGACTATGACTGCTGTGGAACCTGTAGAAACATATCCTGCAAATTTCACATGGAAAATGGAACGTCAGTTATATATGAGGTATACATTTTTATTTTCTGTTAAAAATATCATCTGCCATACCTCTGCTCATATCGCACATCTATACACAGTGTACACCTCCCACACATTAGTGTATTTGTTGTAACTTAAACTTTTTGACACTTTTGATAATTTTGTAAAAATTTGTTTATATTGCTCCCTAAGGTAAATTTAACTTGTACTCTCACAATTTTCCAGGTATAAGAAATGAGTTCCGGGAAAGGCTGATATCTAATCAATTATGAAGATATTAAAAATTAGTATTTTATGGAGCCATTAAACTTTTAGTTTTGATATATTGGATATTGCTATTTTCTAACTTTGCATATTATTTTTTATCACCCCTGAACTTAAAGATTGTAAGTTCAATGAGGTTCATGGAAGATCTGATACCTTTTATAAGTTAAGATAGGACCTGGAGCAATGGTTCTCATCTTTCCTGATGCCGTGACTCTTTAATACAGTTCACCATACTCATGTTGTGGTGACCCCAACCATAAAATTATTTTTGTTGCTACATCATGGCTGCAGTTATTCTACTGTTATGAATCATAATGTAAATATTTTGAATTATTCTGATATGCAGGATATCCATATCCCCAAATGAGTTTTAACTCACAGGATGAGAACCATCGACCTAGAGCAAAGAAAGCAATAGGAGTTCCTCCATTATGAAACCAAACACTTGCAAATGTGTTCTCTCTCTCTCTCTCTCTCTCTCTCTCTCTCTCTCTCTCTCTCTTTCTCTGTCTTTTCCATATGTGTGCATGTGTGTGATTTTGAGATACAATTGGGGAAATTTTCAAATGGAATATGCCCTAAGGAGCTCTCCATCTTGTTGTGGACTTGGTTGAATATTTAATGAATTTAGGTGTTCTAAGGAATGTAACAGATCTTGGCACGGATAGCTGTCACTTTCCTTTTCTTTCTCAGGAGGGGAGCTCCTGGCGCTATAACTGCACCATGTATGAATGTGTTAGGACCGACAAGGGAGCCACGATTCTAAACTACAGCATGGTGTGCCCTCCTTTTAACGAGACCGAATGCAAACTGGTTTGTACTTCATTATATCTCAAGAAATTCTGCGTTAACTGTAATCTAGGAAGTACCCATTAGACTCTTGTCCAAGGTCCAACAGACACTGTAGATTATTTGCTATGGTCAATGTCTTTTCTTTGCACAAATAAAATATCTGTTGCAGTTCTTTAATTTGCTATTTTGAATTTAAATTTGATGTTCTATGAATGGATCATTTGCTGTCTCTAGGTTTTACACAGATATTGAAGAATAATTGAAAATTCCTTTGGACAGCAAACCCAGACTCCCTTCTAACATAGATAAATGTGCTACCTAATTGAGTTTTACCTTGTTTTCTTAGACAAACATATAGATATCTTGTGTCATTAATGCACCTTAACCTAGTGGCATTTACCTTGCTTCTCTGATACAGCCACTGGAGAACTTGGTGCTTTTCCAGATTCTATAGTTTTGCTCCATTTCACCCTCGATTTTCTAAAAGAAAAATCGATTAAGGGGAAGATTTTTAAAGGGTTATGATTTTTATTTTAAATCAAACCTTTTCCAGTGTTAATTACTTAGGCAATCAGTCAGTCAGTGAAAAACAGGGTTTATTCAGTTGCATAGAGAAAAAGCATAATCTCACAGATTTTTTTTTCCACTGTAGTCACACTCTTAATAGTGATGGTCAGCAAGCTATCACATGTACTAAAGTTATATTTAAGTTCTGAAAGATGGGGTTTGTTTGAAAAAATAAAGTATTAATGAAAAATGTATCTTCTTAACATTTTATGATATTTAAAAGTCGCACTTGGGAGGCAGAGGCAGGCGGATCTCTGTGAGTTCGAGACCAGCCTGGTCTACAAGAGCTAGTTCCAGAACAGGCTCCAAAACCACAGAGANCAGGCTCCAAAACCACAGAGAAACCCTGTCTCGAAAAACCAAAAAAAAAAAAGTTCATTCTAATTTTATAGATTAAATAATTTTTTAGAGTTGAAATGAATGACAACTTGTTAGAATAGCTTCCATTATTTTTATCTTAAAATATTTGAAGCATAAAAAATATTCCTTAAGTAGCATTTTTTAGTACTTTTTGTATGAAGGTAGAGAAAGTGCAGTTTTTGAAGAAAATATTGTTACAAAGAAATTCTTATTAGGAATTGTTAACTTTTAATTATTTTTCTATAAAGGCTTTATGATAACTGATAAAGTATTATGGGAGTTGGATTTCAATCCCAGGTTGAGAGGAAATGGATAAACACTGTGTCTTTTCCCTTTTTCTCCTTTTCCAGAATGAAGGGATTGTCAAGCTTTATAATGAAGGCTGTTGCAAGATCTGTAAGTGGGGATGGAGTCCGTGCAGAAGTAGAGTAGTTTTCATAGCTTATGTGGTTGTTGGGGTCTCTGAACAGTCTGTTCCTAAACTGTATTTGGTAAGGTCTGTCATTTAAATGCTCTTACAATGTATGATTGATAGTCCTGTACCCCACCCACCTTTTTATATTGTGTGGTGTACATAAACATTTTTATTTAGATAAATTCTCATCTCATTTTGGACATTTCTTTATTGTGGTACTTCTAAAAAAATCATAGCCTAGTATTTTCTTTAAAATTACAATAATTGTATGTGCATGGGTGTTTTACCTGCATTATGTCTGTGTAGCACATGCATGCAGTGCTTACAGAGATACAAAGATATTGGATGCCCTGGAGTTACACAATGTTGTGAGCCATCATTTGGGTGCTGGGTACCAAACCCACGGCCTCTAGAAGAGATGTCAGTCGTCCTGAGCCACTTGTTCAGTGATTTGGTGATGATGGGTGAATATTTAGTTCCATTGTGTATGAACACCCAGTCAAGTCATAGATAAGCTTTCCCCCAAAAACCAAGAAAGTGGAAAAGTTCAGCATTTCACACCTTGATGTCCATTTTACTGTGTGACTTTCTAGCCTCTAGCCTAGGATTTTCATAGGTTTGAGTTTCAAGTTCACTATGGCCTACTTTGCTTGGAGTATGCTCAATTACACAAACTTAAGTAGTTTCTGATAAGAATGACATCGAGACACCAATATGGACATTCAGGAAAGTATAGTATCTTCAGGCCATTTGAACAAATCTTTAAGTCTGTATCTTTGGAAAGTGCCAACAATGAATTATGTTTAAATCCTGTATTTACAAATTTTCATGGTCATTAGTTAGGTACCTGTAATGCGTTTTATACCTATTTTATTTACATGTTTATTTTCTTGGGATTTTGAATAATTTAAAGACTGACCTAGAATAGAGGACTATTCAACCCACCATTGTTATTTTTTAAAAATATGAACTTATATGAATAAAAAGTAGGAATTTTAAGAAGAGTTACATAGGTAGAAATTTAAAAATTATATAAATACTTTAGGTAAAGGACATAGTAAAATTTTGGTTGATAACATCATTGCAGAGGGATGGATTACTAAATACAAGCTGAAATATTTCTCAAATAAGGTTTGTGAGTATCCTGAAGAACTGAAATTCGTGAATATATAAAGATAGAATATTTATTTTGCACAAAAGTCCACTGCAATAAATTCTGGGAATCTTTTGATTTTCTACCCAAGGAGGCCAAACTTAGTTTGATAGTGTACAAACAACCCAGTTAAGTCATGGACAAGCACCCCCCCTTTAAAAAAAAACCCAAGAAAGTGAAGAAGTTCAGCATTTCACACCTTGATCTCCATTTTACTGTGTGACTTCTAGGCCTGTTATAACACGTACTCTCACAGAGGAGGTGACTTAAACACCAGAAATGTACTGTTTCAGAGATGTGGAGTCCCCAAACTTTGATGTTGGCGAGCTGCTTTCTAATGAGTTCGGTCAGAAAATAATCTCTGTCCCTGCCTCTGCGTGTGTGTGTGTGTGTGTGTGTGCGCACACACACACACACATGCTCATGCACATACATGTACACACGTGGACAAATTTTCCCTTTTATATGGACCAGTCAATCTGCATTAAAATCTCATATTCATCTCATTCTCGTCTGATTCCGTCTGTAATGGCCTTGTGACCAGATAAAAATCACATGTATAGCTCTACTGAACATAAAAAAAATTGATGGACACAATTCAAATGACAAAAATTATACTAACTGGACCTTAAGAAAAGTGGATATTTTATTTTCTAGAATCTGAAGAACCAGCAAATTCAACTGTTTTCTGTTCATTGAAAATAAGGAGTTTTTCATTCAGTGTTCTTTGAGTCACATGGGAGCTAAAGTTTGTTGATTATCTACTGTATTGGGAACACAGGAATTAAATTTAGCTGTAGAATCTAAAGAGACTTGTATTTGTATATTTATATAGTCTTACTTCTCACTCCTTTGTCAGCTTTGGAGTTTAATCTCTTCTTTCGATAGGAGATACAGACACAGTCATATTCCAAGTCAAAGCCCTTCTAATTGGCCCTATAATATCATCCTATGAGAACTAATACAGAGTTAGTATTTATTTTCTGAGGGCAGACAGGGGAATAACTGGGTTGCTAAACTGGTGAATCCTACACCAGTGTTCCTCATCCTGTTAGACATGCCCACAGCTCGTTCATAGAGGAAGGTGTAGCTTCCTGAAATGATTAGGAAATCAAGCCCCAGAAGAGGAGATAACATTAATCAAACATGGGTATAGTTCAATTCTGCCAACCTCTTTGAGTTCCAGAATAAGAGCAAACTGCTTCGGTGTCTGTCATCTGGTGGGCAAGGGAACATGAAGTAGTTGATAGTTCTTTGACCCTAGAGAAGCTTTGTTGAAGCCGGAGATCCTGAATGGCCAGGTTATGTAGCGGAGATTGTAGAATTTAGGTACTATTGCAGGTGCTATCAAACATACTTACAAAGAAATCTGCGAGGAATACACAGAAAATACCTCTAGAAATAAAATGTTCAACTAACCAGTGATGAATAATGTTGTCCCGTATATTTATTGAATTAATTTTTCCAAGGTAATTTAATTTCAGCCAGTTTTAACTACCCATCTTTCCCCAAACCAGAGTAGCTTAGCGTTACCTCTTTGAATTTCATATCAGTATGTTTGACTAAGACTTTCCTGGATAAAGTCATATGAAAATTGATAATGTAACTCCACTATTCCATAAACAAGGATAATGAACAGAATGAATCAATGACTTGCCCAAAGTAACAAAACAAGTCGATGACTGAGCGAGTTCTGAATCCTGGCCTTTGGCATCTTATTCGGGGTTTACATCACTGTCAAACATTGTTAAACATATATTCCTGGTGATATTATAATATAACTCTCAGTTACATATTGATGCATACTACTGTGTCATGAATGATTGATTATCGGTCCTTTTATTTGAAATCATGAAGATGTGGCGGCTTAGATTAATGCAGACAAATTGTGATAAGTATTTGCACAACTTTAATGGAAAACCAGACTCATGAAACCAAGGTTCCCACGGAGTACAGGAAATAGGAAGGGGCCCCGCAGCTTCTGCGCGCCCAATTTATCAGTAAACATTCGCCCGAGGCAAGCCCGCCCCCAATGGGCGGGCTTATCCCTACATCTCCCCCTTTTTGTCTAAATAAGACAGAACTAAACCAAATACAACTATAAACAATAATAACAAATAATAGATATAACAAACAATATTGAGAACAAAAGTTTTACCAGACATTCTATCACAAAGGAGTCTAAATAATGTAGAGAGTAATTACAATTATATAATCTTCAACTCCGTCAAAGATCTGAGAAGGGAATAAATATTACTTAACAAATGAGAGATATCCAAAATGTGCCATAAATGACAGAGACAACTGACTACCTGGGCAATCACCCAAATTCTCGTTCGCAATGTTGAGTCAACCAACTTTGGCTAAGGCCTAACATAACTGACATACCATTATCAAATGCAA
>NW_026067906.1:8374438-8384128 GCF_014885135.2 Alexandromys fortis | reverse complement strand
GTCTTTATTTGTGTAGGTATACCCATGATAGCCATGACTTCTAATAAATGAGTGATTACTGAATCAGCTTTTTCTGAACTTAAAGCAGTTGCCCACTGAAAGCCTGAATAAGTGTCAATGGTGTGGTAAACATACTTCAATTTGCCAAATTCTGCAAAGTGGAACACATCCATCTGCCAGATTTCATTTCTATGTGTGCCCTTTGGATTAGCCCCTGCAGGCAGTGGCCATTTGGTTATAGAAACAGCAAGTAGGGCATTTCTTTACAATCTCCTTAGCTTGTTGCCATGTAATAGAAAACTCTTTCTTCAAACCTTTGCTATTAACATGATGTTTTTTATGAAATTCAGAGGCTTGTAGAACACTACCAATCAATAACTGATCAATGTCTGAAAGACCATTTCAGAGTCACAGAATAAAGTATGAATCACTCATGTTTTACAAAAGGCTGACAATTAAGTTACTTAGCATATTAATGAGTACTTAGAATGTTTCGTTTTTAACCCCAGTTTTATTTAAAAATTGTTGTGTATTAGTGAATTATATCCTCATATTTCATATTTGCACCAATTATAGTTAAATATAAAATTCATTATTTCACATTTGTAATGTTTTTGACTAATAATGATAATGATTATTCTAAGATAATGAGTTAAAAAGTGAAATTAACTGTGAATCTAGATGATCCAAGCTATATAAAAGGAGAAAACAGATATTATGTATGTAATTTCTAAGATTAGAGTTTGAAAAAAATTAATAGTGACTATATGTTTTAAATAAATACACCACCTTTTCAATCTAATTATATTTGTGTTTTAAATTTGGAAAGCATTTTACATGGGCTTGTAATATTTATTGATTATTTTTATTTGTAATTCTGTGGAGGTATGAGTATGTTCACATGATTGTGGTTCACGGAGGGGCCAGAGGTGTCAGGTCCCCTGGAACTGGATTTACAGAGAGTTGTGAGCCATTGATGTGAGTGCTGGGAACTGAACTCAAGTCATCAGCAAGGACTCTTAAGCACTCGATCATCTTTTTATCCCCTTTCTTAGGCTTTTTAATGAACAAATACATTCTCTGTTTTTTTTTCAGGCAAACGAGAAGAAAGAATATGCCAGAAAGTGATCATTAAATCCATCATAAAGAAACAGGATTGTTTAAGCCACAGCTCTGTAAGTGGGAAAATAAAGTTGGTTACATAAAGAATATTTGTGTTTCTGGAAATCTGTGGCAGACAAATATGCCAAGAAAACAGCAACATATAGTATTTAACTTTGAGAGCGTTCCTATCCTCTAATATTAAAATATCTGGTTTCTGAAGAATTATAAATTATTCTTAGCATAAATAATCAATAGTTCTCAGTGATAATTGCAATCTAGAGAGATTAATGCAATCTACATATATTAGACTATTTTCTCTGAGTAAAATTACAGTGCTAAAGACAAACCTGTAGTCAGAGCTATTACTTTCCTCTTTTTAGTATGGTCTACTTAATGCTATGCTGTACTTGTACCAGAAGGGAACACCAGGGACAAGAGGATTATTGGGCTGGGACTTAGTTATTTCATATTTCTATTGAGTTATGCTTGCACAGTTCAGTTTTGAATTATGTAAACATTGCTGTATTCAGGATGGCCACATAAAAACCCTTTGATGTATATATGAGTCATATTCTAATGTAGTGGTTCCATAATCTTTTAAACATAAAAGATTGGGGCATGAAATAGTAAAAAAGCTCTTACTGACTCTTTGGAGGAATCAAACAACCAGCAATGCTGGACGCATCTGAAGATTTTTTTTCTCATTATCTGTCCTCGCAGGTGAGTGTGGCATCTTGTGATGGGAAGTGCCCGTCGGCTACCATCTATAACATCAACGTGGAAAGCCACCTGAGGTTCTGCAAGTGCTGCCGTGAAAACGGGGTGCGGAACGTCACCGTGCCTCTGCACTGCTCGGGAAACGGCACAGAAGTCATGTACACGCTCCAGGAGCCGGTAGACTGCACGTGCCAGTGGAACTGAGCGCCTACATAGGAAGAACTCTGCACAACAGCGCCGTGCCAGGCGACATCAGCCCATCACGCTTATGCAGGCACACGACGGACAGACACCATATAACGATAACGTGTTCCTAACGCTCGTGGAATCGGACAGCTTAACAGTCGGTACAAACTGTGTATAGTCTCCATAGAAAAATGCGATTTATAGTTTTATGTCGGAGAATAAAATTACTCCAAGTTTTTTTTTTTAGCAATGCTGTTGTATTTATAACTGCAGTTTTGGGCGAATTAAAATATTCTTATAAAGTAGAAGACTGTGTTGCTGAATTCCTTCCATTTCAGTACCTAGTTCTCTCTCTCTCTCTCTCTCTCTCTCTCTCTCTCTCTCTCTTTCTCTCTCTCTCTTCTTTGTTTTGTTTTGTGGTCTGCCATAGCTGTCTAAATCGAGGTAGACTTTAATTTCTACTGCGTACTCTGGCCAATGTGATTGGTTATAATTGGCTGATAGATAACCACAGAGTTGTGTGCTTAGAAACAGAACGAAGAACCAGGTTGTTAGTTTAGTTAACACTTCACCAAATCTTAGGAATGTTACTGCAGACCTACCTCTCTGTTTTCCAGGTGTGACCTTACCAAAAACACTTTTGTGACTTCTAAAAACACACGTAGCAACAATGTGGTAAGCGTGTGTTAAATACTAGACTACTTTCTAGGTCTTTTTGCTTCTGGTTTCATGCTCTTGTATTTCAAATGATAGAGCAAGGAGACAAAACGTCACATGATCTTCCATTATTAAATAGCACTGGATAGGATTAAAAAGCTTAAATCCAATATCCATTTAGGATGCCACACCTGCAATAATAGTTATTTCAATAATAAGGAACAGGAGGTCATAGCATCAGTCACTACATAGAGGAAGACTTGGAGCTATATTTTTTATACCTTTAAAATGATTAATTATATTGTTCTTATTTAACATTTAGTTCCTTTATTTATAACCGGGGACTATTTCTAAATATATCGGTCCTCTCTGAAACCTGAGACCTACCTTTGCCATTAAAGCTGCTGCTCTGTCAGTGAAGACTAATGTAAAATTATCTGAATGTATTCATAATGTTAGAGTGCGATGCTGTTCTCTGAAACGACCGTGAATCGTTGATATTTGCAAATAATCTGCTTGGAGATCTTTACAAACTCCCAAAATCTTTCTGGCACGGAGTATATAATTATTTGAGTTTCTTCCTGAGTCAAAAGAGAATGCCTCAGTGTGATTCCTGAGTCAAAAGAGAATGCTAATGAAGTTCAATATCAATAAACGGACATTAAAGTTTCATTGAAAAGCCAGTGCTTGGGGCTTAATAAGTGAGGGTCGACTTGAGCTGTGTGACTTGTTTTCAGACATTAATGTTTCCATTTAACAATGATGCTTCCAAGAAATGCTGTGGTTATGAAGTGTTTGGATCCCCAGGCTTGCTAATAAATGGGTGAGTGTTTTCTGGAAAGTCCCAATGTCTACTGTATATGAAAAATGATTTAACTTGTGTGTTTTAATATCAGTGTTTTCTTTCTCCCCCTTTTTTTCCCCCTCACCGGGCGGTGGTGACGCACACCTTTAATCCCAGCACTGGGGAGGCAGAGGCAGGCGGATCTCTGTGAGTTCGAGACCAGCCTGGTCTACAAGAGCTAGTTCCAGGACAAACTCCAAAGCCACAGAGAAACCCTGTCTCGAGAAACCAAAAAAAAAAAAAAAAAATTAGTGTTTTCTTTAGATATATACTATTCTGTATCTGTGATTATTAGAATAAAGATTGAATTAAATGTCTGTGTTTGAATATATTAAAATTTTACATAAAATGTCATGGATGTCAAGCAGAAGTATGTAATATATGTCATCTACCACTTTCTTTTAAATTCCACTCTCTATTATTAAATAGAGTGAGAAAAGAAATATTCTTCTTGTATTTTATCAACAACAAATAAAATAAACACATGTTGAAGTTCTATGGTGTATTTGGTGCTGTTCTAAACAATAAGAACAGAGGCAAAACAAGACATACATGCTCTGCTTTTGTACAACTTAAAGTGTAAAAGGAATCCAGTATTTAACTAGTTACATAGATGAGGAAATCTAGTTGGAGACCTAAAACCTTACAGGAATGTAGTGTTGGTTATCTTTCAAGTCAGCAGGAACTGTAAAGATGGACTTTTTTTTAAAAAATTGATTTTATTGATCTATATCCATTTTTCTCTGCTCCTCTCCCCTTCAGCCCTCTCCCATGGTCCCCATGCTCCCAATTTACTCAGGAGATCTTGTCTTTTACTAATTCCCTTGTAGATTAGATCCACGTACGTCTCTCTTAGGATTCTCATTGTTGTCTTGGGATTGTGATTTGTAGGCTAGGTTTCTTTGCTTTACGTCTAAAAACCACTTAAGAGTGAGTTTATGTGATAATTGTCTTTCTGGGTCTGGGTAGCCTCACTCAATATGATGTTTTCTAGCTCCATCCATTTGCCTGCAAAATTTAAGATGTCATTAGTTTTTTGGAGATCAGTCCCCTGTCTGATGTGGGGTTGGTGAAGATTTTACCCATTCTGTAGGCTGCCGTTTTGTCTTGTTAACTATGCCCTTTGCTTTACAGAAGCTTTGCAGTTTCAGGTGGTCACATTTAGTAATTGTCTCTCTCAGTGTCTGTGCTACTGGGGTTATATTTAGAAAGTGGTCTCCTGTGCCAATTCGTTCAAGTATACTTTCCACTTTCTCTTCTATAAAGTTCAGTGTGGCTGGTTTTATGTTGAGGTCTTTGATCCATTTGGACTTGAGTTTGTTCATGGTGATAGATATGAATCTATTTTTATTCTTCTACATGTTGACATGCAGTTATGCCAGCAGCATTTGTTAAATATGCTTTCTTTTTTTCCTTCTTGTCAAAAATCAGGTGTTCGTAGGTGTGTGAGTTAATATCCTGGTCTTCTATTGGATTCCATTGTCTGTTGTTATGTCAGTACAAGGCTGTGTTCAGTACTGTATCTCTGTGGTAGAGTTTGAAGTCAGGGATTGTGATGCCTCCAGAAGTTCCTTTATTGTATCAGAATTGTTTTGGCTATCCTGGGTTCTTTTGTTTTTCCATATGATGTTGAGTACTATTCTTTTGAGGTCTGTGAAGAATTTTGCTGGTTTTTTTTTTGCTGGGCATTGCATTGAATCTGTAGGTTTATTTTGGTACGATTACCATTTTTACTATGTTAATTGTACCAACCCAAGAGCATAGGAGATCTTTCAATTTTCTGGTGTCTTCTTCAATTACTTTCTTCCAAGATTTAAAGTTCTTGTCATACAGGTCTTCCACTTGTTTTGTTAGACATTCTATGCTCTTTGTGGCTATTGTGAAGGGTGATGTTTCTCTGATTTTAAAGATGGGCTTTTAATGGTGGTTATCGGAACAGTTGAATAGTCACTTGAACAAAAGTTATTGGGGCTTATATATTCACTGACATCAGAATGAACTGAAGATGAATCCATAATTTCTACGTGAGATGAACAGAAGCTAGTGGGACAAGAGTATAGAGAAAAGAAAGCAACAGGACCTAGTTAAGTAAAAAGACCTCTGCCACTTGGAGGTCATATAAAACAGCAAGAGAAGGAGGCTGGGAAGAACAGGGAGAGATTAGAGTAAAGCTTGGAATAGTAATGGGGAAGTCACAGAAATCCAGAGAAAGCAAGAGATTGGAGTACTCTGTTAAAGGCTAATGGGGAAACCAATTTGTAGAAGCAGAGTTTATCATTTATTGTTGTTGTTGTTGTTATTATTATTATTAAAAACCATGTTGAAGAGGCAGAAGAGTGACTGGCAGGTGGAGAATTCTCCACGTGCCCATTACACCGTTCACACTGCTCTCACCTCACACTCATGTGTCTACACCTGACGGCACTGGATACTCTTGGACCTTGGTGCTTGCTTTTCTACCTGGCTGCTGAGGAGCTTGGGCAGATACCTCATAGCCCAGGTCTAGTGTGCCCAGTCAACTCTGCTTCCTGGCTACTTGTAGACCTCCCTGGAAACAAAGCTTGTGAATGACCCAGAGCCCAAGTTGACAAAGGGGAATTCACTTCCTGTCAGATGAACCTGGGAGTGACAGGCAGAGAACCAGCAGGTAAACTTGCTTCTTCTATCCGTGCTCTCCTAAGGTGCAGGGCTTCCATTTGGCACTTGGATTACTTCCGTGTTTCCTGGAAGTTGTGGAACTCTCTAGCAATGACTTGTGCTTGATTTTATGGAGTCTTCCCTTCAGTATATGCACATACATTTTGTACCAGTATTTCCCGATTAGCTAGGGAATATGATAAGATACAATTTTTAGCATATTAAATCAATAAGGTTTTTTTTTGTTTATTTTATTTAGCTATTTCCTATGCCATTTTGAGAGGAATGGGAATCAAATTTTCACGCAGTTGGTTTATTTATTTATTTATTTATTTATTGTTGTTCAGCCTCATCTTATGCTTGTCAGCTCTTACAACTTATTTTAACTTGTTTCTCTTCTTGTTTGCTTTGGGGCTTTTCACCTTCCTTTAATTCTGTACACCCTACTTTCAGTGCTTCCTCCGTTTCTGACTGGCTGTTGCCTGCCTCTCTCCTCCCTAACCTAGATGCCTCCTCCTGCTTATTCTCTCTGCCCACCAGTCCTGCCTATCCCTCTGCTGCCTAGCTAATGACGGTCAGCTTTTGATAGACCAACTGAGTGCTTTAGGCAGGCATAGCAACACATCTTTACATCGTTAAACAAACGCAGCTTAAGCAAACGTAACACATCCTTACACAGTTAAAGTAATTTTCCTCAACGTGGAACCCTCCATCCACCTGGGAATTTAGCAATCTGAGTACAGTTCATTTGCAAAGCCTCATTTCAGACGGCTTTCCCATCTCAGAGTTCGTAATCTGGGTAAGGACATAAACACATGAAAGGTAAGTGTTTCTACTAGAACAGAACGATGTTCTGGAAAACAGAAGTTCAGATGTTGATGCTCTGTCGCTTTCAGTGAGTGATGCGTCAGGGCTCCATGACAGAGAGAGAAGAGGAAGCGGAAGCGTGAACGTGATGAGGGGCATTGTAGGTCACGGACAGATGGGCTTCTCAGTAAGTGCTCTGCACAAAGATCATTTGTTTATTTCACTAATATCCTTCTGATTAACCCCCCAAAACTTGTAGAATCTAAAAGAAGACAAGATCAATGTATTATTATTATTATTAGTTTGGAAGTAACTGCAGTGAGCCAAGACTGCCCCAGGGAGGAAAGATCAGCGAGCCAAGTCTAACCCAAAGAGGAAAGATGACAAATGCTACCTGGGAAAGATGATGCTGACTTGCCAGTGGGAGTCATTCAGACTGACACATACCCCTCCCGGAGCTATAAATACAGTTTTGAGTCATTGGAGAGAAATGAAATCCTAAGCAGTTTGACTAGAAATCTTGAATATGGCTGAAATCATGAAGATGAATGAGAAAGTTGCCTTTAAGCTGCAAGGCTAGAAACTTCAGTGAAGCCGATTACAAAGATGGAAAACAAACAAAACCCTCACAGAAACAAAAATAAAACAAAATCGAGGAAGGTCGAAGTTAGGGCGGGTCACTGAGGAAGATGACGAAATTAAAAATGCATGTGCAGGCCTATTGCCAAGCATGGTAGAAAAGACAAGGTCCCATTCTCTTAGGTCCCACACCCCAAATGTCAATGCCCCATATCTCCCACTTCTGCAAAGGGTGTTTAGTTCTCTATAAACTCCAACAGATCAAAGTCCCACACCGCTTCCCAGGCTGTTCCAGCTCACGTCCTTTCCTCCTTCTGTAACCCCTTATAACTGCCAAGACTTTCTCACTGTTTTTGCTGGAGAGCGAGCCATGACATTTGTGACTCCCCCTGTAATAAACCTTTCTTTACACCCAGGGGGCAGTCTAATTCGGTGGTTTCACCGCGCCTTTGCTAACATATACGAAGTCACTTGTATAACCTTAACCCCAAGCTAAGGCTGTTTATAGCCACGTGATCTGGTTCTGTCTCCCTCCTTTCGTGAGATGCCAGGTTCTCGCTTGCGTTGCCCTTCATCGCCTCCGCTTCCCTCGCCTGGTAAATTCTGAGCACAATTCTCCACTGATGTTTGGGGACTGCCTCCCACTCCCCCCTCCCCTCTTCAGTTCCGCGTCTCCATGGAGACCTTTCACTCAATCCAACCTCGGGAGCTAGGAAGAGGCTGAGCTCTGCGAGCAGGAGGAAGGGCTCTAGGTGGCTCCAGGATTGTGCTTTGTGATTCCGAGGACCTCCCCTGAGCAGGGTCAGGGTCTGGGCAGGTTGCAGGGCTTCGAGATACCTGCAGGCATCCCTACCCTGCAAGCCCTGCACTTTGAATAGCTAACCCTAGCTGAGGTTTCAGCTCTTTTCCTTCCTGCGTGCCGGGGTGCCTGACCGCCTAGGCCAGGTTAAGCAATTTAGAAAAGTGCCCTTGAGAACAGCCAGACTCTTTCTTTCCACAGTTAATCAGAGTCTGCACCACAGGGGCGGCAAAGTCTCTCCACTCTACCTTCCTAATCCTTACCAGCACACATCTTTCACATTCTAATTTACCTGTACAGGTGGGGATGGATACTCAGTGAACAGAATGCTCACGCCAGATCGCCAATAAAAGGAGCTCTGTGAAAGCTCTGGGTTTGTGGCAGGGTCTGAAAGATTGAAGGTTGACGATTTCTTTTTAGGTGTTTTTCTAAGGCAAACACATGCTTGATGGGAACCGAGGAGGATTTTGTAGGAAGAATCTTACTTTAGGGTGATCATTTGAATGGATAGAATATATATGTGAAGTACAGTTCCTCCCTCCCTCCCTCCTTCCCTCCCTTCTTTTCTTTTCCTTTCTTCCTTCCTTTCTTTTCTTTCTTTCTTTCTTTCTTTCTTTCTTTCTTTCTTTCTTTTCTATTGATTCCTTTTTTGTTTTGAATTTTGTTCCCCTCTCCTTTCCTTTTTTTTATCGAGGCCTTGACACAGGGTATTTATTATTCTATAGCTGATAATTCAGGTGTGCATATTTTTTAAGTCTGACCTGAGAGTTGGGTTTCTAAGACCTGCCTCATGAGCTTTTAGGCAAAAGTGTTTTAAAAGTAAATTGAGTTGAAACTGCCCTTGCATATTTTTCTATTTAAATCTCAGTTTTGTCAACAGTATTTGCAATAGTTTTCATAATGATGGTGTCATTTTAAGCTGTGAGGGATTACTTCCAACGCTGTACCCATGCGTGGGCGCTCCAATTGTTCTTCTATTGAGGTTAAATAGTTCTGCACAATGAGATGTAATTTTGTGTAATTGTCTGCTAATTCAGTTTATTTCTAACACTTTCTTCATATTCAATTAAAATGATTTCTTGAAGCAAATTATTGTCCTACTTGTCGAAAAGTACTGAAGCTCCTAATTTTATTAGATGGTGAGTATTATGTACCACATACTCATTAATGTCTTTACACTCACCTGGACGAGCAATCAATCCAAACTGAAAAGACAGAATATTGAACTAACCTTTCTCTCTCCTCTCTTCCCCCTCCCTCTACTCATTAATGTCTTTACACTCACCTGGACGAGCAATCAATCCAAACTGAAAAGACAGAATATTGAACTAACCTTTCTCTCTCCTCTCTTCCCCCTCCC
>NW_026067906.1:8329896-8374110 GCF_014885135.2 Alexandromys fortis | reverse complement strand
TTTTCTTTTCTTTCTTTCTTTTTTTTTTTTTTTTTTTGGATTTTCGAGACAGGGTTCCTCTGTAGTGTGTGGTGCCTGTCCTGGAACTAGCTCTTGTAGACCAGGCTGGCCTCGAACTCACAGAGATCCTTCAGCCACTGCTTCCCGAGTGCTGGGATTAAAGGTGTGAGCCACCACTACACGGCTCTCTGTGGTGCTTCTTACTAGTGACTAGAGGTTCGTGTCTCTGTCTCACTGTCTGTATGTCGTTGTATGTTTCAATCTCCAGCCCCTTGCCCGAAGTTCGCGAACTGTATGGTAGTGCATAGAACACAGACAGGCACTGTGCGATGCTGTTTTGAAGCTAAAAAATACGCATCTTTGAGCTGCAAACACTTTACTTTCCAAGTGGAAAATCAATTATTCTACTGCTCTGGTTGCACTGTATTAAGATAAGACAGCTCTCAGCGAGGCCCTTTGACAGTCGTTAACAGTCAAGATGCATCTGACTTGAGTCTGTCACTTTGGAAAATGGGGGATGCACTAAAGGGAAATAATACTATCAGATTCAATTCCTAAGAATGTTTTCCTTTGTTAGGTGTTGCAGCTATGTGCATATGTAAATAACACCTGTTTCTATTCCTAACAAATACGAGATTGGCCAGCCGGGAAGGGAGCAGAATTTGGGAAAGGGTCTGACAGATGAAGCATTTCAGGGCTGGTTTTTCTATTGTGATAAACACAGGTCTGTCTCAGTGTCTGTGGTGAGTCACTCCAGCAATGCTGTGGTGGCTCAAGGGTTTGAGACTCAAGTTCCTTCTATAAAATGACATGGTATTTGCATATAACCCTTGTGTATCCTGACTTTGAACCAGGTCTAGACTATTTAGGATATTTCAGACACTATGAACGTTACACAATAGTTATTATACTTTATTGCCTAAGGAACAAAGCAACGTTTCCCAAATATTTTTGATCTGAGGTTTGTTGGGTCCACAAATACAGAACCTAGAAGTCTAGAGGGCTGATCCAGTTATCAGTCTCTTAAAACTTGAAATCCTTTTTTATTTTTTGCAATTAAATGAAAATAAGTCATATTAGATTCTCTAGTTTATCAATCATTTTTATAATGTATAAATCAGTCAAAGACTTAAAATGACTCAAAGTCATTTGTTCTGCACCCAGATGCCATGCTATGTGACTCATCTGTGAAGCACACACCATTGCTCTCCTAGGTATTGAAAGTAGAATGGTGGTAAGCAAAGGCTGGGGAGGTCTAAAAGAGGGAGAGATGGGGAAAGATTGACCAATGGGTACCAAGTTGCAATTAAGTAGAAATAGTCTCATGTTCTGCCTTACAGGAAAGTGTCCACAGACAATGGTTATGCACTGCATTCTCAAAAAGGACACAGGATTTTCAATACTTTCACCCAAGAGAAGTGATAGTGTTTGAGGCAGACACATTTAACCTAATTATGTAAGGTATACATGCAATGGCATATAGAATACCTCATAGATATATGTAATCCCCGCATCTTTATGTATCAATCAAAATAAATTCAAAGAAAACAGTAAGTAGCCAGTTATACCCCTGTACTTTTAGAAGGTTAGAGAGTTACTAGCTGGCATGCTTCTGTGGTAGCTCACAAGTTCTAATCAACAATGTAAAATATCTTTTTTCTCCTTCATCCTTCTTCTGACTATAAGCAATTCTAAAGGACTTTCTCTAGAACTCCTGATCTGTAGGGTTGGGGCACCAGTGAAGCACCAGCAAGAGCTGATGCATTATCTCCTCCAAACTAGCCATTGTCTCCAGGCTTTCTTGATGCAGATCACGAAAACCAAAATGAAGCAGTTATTCCAACTTTTTCTAGAAGGTGAAAACTTTTGAAACCAGGAGACCAAGAATAGAATTCATTGCAAGATTGTCTAGTCCTCTGAAATAAGAAGAAAGCAGAAGCCTTTATTTTTTTTTTTTTTCAGGATGGTAAGCAGAAGCCTTTAAAAGTGAAAGAAAAATAAATCTAAAGTTGGGTTTCCTTTAGAAAGAAAAACATCTGTGTCTTCTTCTAATGGAGTTATAATTGCACACTAATTCTGCACAAGTAATTCTAGCCACTACTTTCAAATGTTTTAATTGGTGACAACTCATTTCCTACTTGATTAATAGAAACATTAACATTTTTATTGGCTTGGGAGATGTATGAGTAAAATACACGGAAAACCAGGAGGTTTGTACTGTGAAACCTCTAAATATGTTAATGAGGGTAGTTATATGACAATTGCATTGCTGAACTGCTCTTTAGCATGGCGTGTTTTGGTAGAATCATGTTCACAAGGAAAAACAGTTATCATAAAATGACTGGTGTCAGTAAGTCATGAAAGATAAACCAGCAGCACCGTTACACCCTCAAATCCTTCGCCTCTTGTAGACATTAAAAAAAAATGGAGAGAAAAGTACATTTGTATCTTCACATCTTAGGTCAAAGAATCAAGTAATAATTGGACTGGTCTCAATGATGTAAAGTCAGTAAATATTAACTATTGTGATAAATGGAACTTTTGTCTATGTTGATCTATTCATTTATTCATTGCTGTTTAGTCCTGACTTCATTAATTCAACAATGTTTATGATTTCATATACTAGACATAGCTTCTGTATCTATAAAAGATTTCCTTCACCCTCTTTGGTAGGCATCAGGGTCTCGGGATGATTATCTTTTTATTATGGTCTTTCCTTGATCGGTCTAGAATTCTCATGGGTGAGATCAACTCACCCATTTCATAACCTACAACCTTATCCCTCTCAGTTATTAACTCACCTTCCTCCTCTGAGATTCAGACAAGCATGTTATATTCTTAATGAGTGCTTAGTCTTTCTCGCAGATATTTCAACACTGCCAAGTTGAATGCATGATATCCCTCATGTCAAACGTGGTCCACTTCCTGCATTTGTCAACCCTTCGACAAACATAATAACTTAACCCAGTGAGGGCATATTTTCTCTTTCATTCTTTTCTCTCCGTATACCTAATGTTAAGATGCTATTTTTTTTTTTTTTTTTACCAAAAGATCTGGAGGTTTTGTTTAGCATCAGTGAAATGAAGCTTGTGCATGGCATTTTTCTTCAGTTTTCCTAAATGTGTGGGATGTCTCAAAAACTTTCATTCTGGTCTGTGATTTGCCTCATCCCCTAGCGCATTCACCTTAGCCAGTTGGCTCCTTTCTTCACGATCCTTCTACTTTTTTTCTAGCACTCAGAGGACCACCTCAGTGTAACCGAAAGAGGAATGCTAAGTTGTCCTGAGAAATCTGTTGTGGTTGTCACAGGCAAGCTTTATTGGTGAGCATGGGTCTGTAGGCATTGGTGGGTGAGCCTGGGCGGTCGGGCAGGGGTGTGTCAGCATGGGTGTGTCCGCATGGGTGTGTGAGCATGGGCGGGTGAGCTTGGGTGAGTGTTCATTTCCGTTTCTAAAATATTGACTGCAGATTTAAAAATATTACCTTGTTGAGGCTTATGTTGATTATTCAAGGGTATTAATTCTCAGGGTTGAATCACAATTATAGACCTGGATTCTAAATCCGAATCCATTGAGTCCACTTGAACTCTTACATTGTTTAATCTCCACTTTTTCCTCCTAGCGCTTCTAGAGAAAGGTTAATACTTTATATTAATCTTGACTCTATAATAAATTTATCACAAAATTTTCATAAGAGAAACAATTGATAGGAATACTACTTCCCTATAGTAGTATTAGATCTGAAGAGTAAGTTGCCACATTTAATCAGAGCTTTAGTTTCTCATGCAGTGTGGTAATCTGACCTCTAGGGGGCAGTCTCATCACAGGAGTTTTTGGAAAATTCATTTCCAGTCTTTCACATGGAAAATTTTTAGTCTTTGTGTAGATCACAATTATTAATCTATTGTGTTATTAATATTTATATTCATGCCATCTAATATGTCAAGTATTTGTAGACTATAAAACACTACTTTTTAGAAACAAGGCATTATTAAGCACATATCCTGAGTGAAATGGGTATTTGCACATCCATACTGAACATGCTCTATGTAGTTACTTTATTAAGAACAGAATTTCACAATCTAAAATGCATACACTCTACAGTCGAGATAGAAAGAATCAAAACCCTGTCTATGCACGTCCATAGCACACATCCTATATTCATTAGGAATAGTTGATATTCTTTGAAAACAACAGAAGGTTCAGCCTATGTTTATCCAAAGCAAGAGCACACATTCCACATACCAAATACCAGAGGAAACATTTTCCCAACTGGGTACTAGGCAGCAGGTGCTTTCTCTTCCTGGGACTTAGACAAAGCGCCCCTCAATTTCCAAAGACTTGGTGGGAACCCTTACATTTTCGGAAGGCGCCTTCTCTCTAGCTGCCAGGTCCACTGGGAGGAAACATTCCCCGCTGTGTAATGGTTTGATGAATGCTGGAACAAAAGAAAGGCGCAGACAGGTCTGTGTGTTTACTTTTTGGGTCATTTGCTGTGTTTAGTAGTGACTGTAATCTTATATACCGGCATGTGTCCAAGATTAAGGAATCCAGCGCTGTTTTCCTCTCTTAAGGTTGAGAAAACAAGCTTTGATCCTTTATCATTCACTCGGAGAGAGTTGTTTTCCAGTATCAGGACTGAGATAGGCGCTGGAGATGGGAAGACAGGAAAGACTGAACGTCAGTGGCACAGAGCAGTTCCACGTAGTGCGGACACCGCATCCTAGTTACTGTCACACAGGTTTCACCCTGGATACGCCGGGAGCGCAGAGGAGAAGCAAATAACCCAGTGCCAGAGGTCCGGTGTATCGCTGAAGACTTCAGGAATGGCTTGCACTCAGAGCATGTAGACATTGGGTCCCAAAGACTATACTGGTCACTCCTTTCCCATCCCCGGGTCCGTAAATCCCTGATAAAGATACATTTGGAAGCTTTCTCAGATTATTGTCCTCCAATCCAAATGGATTAGTTGGTTCTGGATGTAAGCCTTGAAAATAACCATAGTTCTCACGAGGCCTTTGTAACTGAAGAGGGGGGTTGTATGGAATTCAAAGAGGAAACCTACCGACGTGCAAGTGATGACAGAATAAAATATAATTGGAGAGGAGAAAGTCTGGCAAATGCACCTTGAAACCCAGTAGGTACCATCTGGAATCTGTTATGGGAAGTTTACCGAATACTTACTTCCTCATTACCACCAGGGATGGAGAAGGCAGGAATGTTCCAAGTTACCGCTGGATGAACGGATGGAGACAGTGCATCGATTTCATGTCTGAGAATGCTAATTGCAGACTGGGTGGAATTTCCACACAGTATGGGCCCTGGGTAAAGTGGCAGAAGGGCATTAGCGGCTACTTAACAACTTAGAGGAAATGCCATTGTTCCAAAGCAGATGTTACAAAGAGAACTGGAATAGAAAGACTGTTCTCTAGAGGAAGAAGATGCTTGCCAAAGTGCGAGTTGTAGAACACGGTATCTGCTAAATAAGAAAGACAGACTTAAGGAACTATCAGGTGATATATCCCACTTATCCATAAATAGAATCGAAATAAAACTTGGCCTGAAGGAAGATAATAGGAACCGAAAAAATCTAAAGATTCAAATCTGTTCTAAATAGCAAGGCAGAGAATTAAAGTACAGCAGCTCTTTAGCAGAGGTCAGGGAGAGTGTGAGGGATGAACAAATTCTTCCTGAGACTGTTGCCAGGGCCATGTTTCTTAAAAAATGAAATGACATGATTGTTCAAAAACCCTGTTGCCTTCAGGACACAGTCTAAACTTGCTGGCACGCAGAGCTTCTGATGGACAATTGCTGCAGAAGTGATGCATCCTAGCCCACAACTATTTGCTTCTCATGCACATCCCATGTTTTAACTACCTTGATTGCCTGCCACATAATGGGCACCGCTCTGAGCATGCTTGTGAATTAATTTTATTTAATCATTACCATGACTCTGTAATGTAGATACTACCTCTGCATTTAGGGCTGGGAAACCCAGAACACAGAGAAACTGAAGAGCAGAAGGAATTTGGGGCTCCTGCCATTTGATGCCCACTTTGTCTTTTATGTATTGTTCATGTTTTTATATTTACCTGGAATTCCCTTGCCACTACCCCTACTCTGTCACATGTAGTCTTTCAGGCAAACTTGTAGTCTCTTGAAAGATTCAGACAAAATGTGTTTGCCTTTGTGGAGAATAAACCTGATCATTTTTATCTATGCTCTGAGCTAGAAGCTTAGCGTGTCTCTAGACCAGCTCATATTTTGGATTCTAGTTAGTGATCTCTTTTCTGAGTTTTGGAACCTTGTGAAATCAGAAATTGGGGCTTTATTTACTTCATTTGAGCACACATATCAGAAATACTTGCTTTATACTTAAGAAGATTAAAAAGTTACGGATTCTTATTTGTTGAGAATACTATTTTGAAACAAAAAATGAAAACAGTTTATGTACATTGCACACAAAATCTCTGAGACTATCATTTCTCTTATTTTTATAAAAAAATTAAAGTGCAATGCCTGGATAGTTGTTATTGTCACAAATTCTAGAATCAGCAAGACAAAGGACACAGAAATAATCTTGAGACTTAAAAAGTGCTCATCATGGTGAGTCATCAAGTTGAGGCAGGGCCAAGACCCTCTCTGAAGAGTGAATGGAGAAAGGGAGGAGATGAGGGGGGAGCGAGAGGAGGGGAGGAAGGGGAAAATGAAAGTTGTAGTAACTATTTTATCATTTGTTCAAATGCCCAGTGCTGGACAATTTGATGCTACACTTATTACAACTGTGTTTTATAAAACAAGATAATAAGGGTTGGCATTTAACATCAGAAACAGAACAATTTGTTCCCATATCAGTGGAAATGATACATAATACATAAGTTAAAAATTATGTATTATGTGCTTAGAGGAACAATATTTCTTTTATGATTTGCACCAACTTTCTTTGAGACATGGTTTCACTGTATAGCCCGGGTGGGTCTTGAACACACAGGGATCCCCCTACCTCACCAGCTTGATTGCTGGTATTACAGGTGTATGCCATTATGCCCAACCACCCAAATGTTTTCTTGATTTTGATTTGTGTAGGGTCAAATAATGAGTAGTTTCTACACGTGTGACTGCAGTCCTGTTCAATATTTTTCTTTCACAGTAATCTTAAGATCTCACTTGAGAGCAGGAACTTCCGTTGTTCCGGTATGCAGGTGGAGCTACCCCGATACAAGATTGAAGAAAAAATTTTTTTTCTGTCTATTAACAAAACACAGTTTATCTTTTAACAGATTTTCAGTGATTTCACCTAAGGGTGAGGAAGGTAACTGATTTTAAGTGGTAGTATGAAAACTAGATTGTGTTCTTGAGTTCGGGACCTCTTTTTTTTTTTTTTATCATCTTACGCATTATATAGCTCTACTTTTTAATATCTAAGGCTGTACTCAGTCGCCATGCTTCAGTTTGTTCATAGAGAGCTAGTACACAGGTTTTTTTATTTTTCATTTTTTTTTTGCTTCTTTGGTTATTTGAACTTTGTATTTGTTGCTATGTAGCGCTTTTTACATAGCAAGTAATTGCATTTGAAATTCATATTGATTTATTATCTCTTTAACTCACTTGAATTTTTGCAAATACTAATTTTGAGGTTCATGAAGTTTATAGAAAGTCACCCTTGAGTCGTTGTACAAATGAATGGTAAACAATAATGCCCTAGTCAAATCTCAAAATGTCCTAGAAACATAAGTCTAAAATTAGTCAGCTTCTTTATCATTTTCTCTTAAGATTTTCCGTTTGCACGTGCCATGTCGTCACCATCTGTCAATCTCCTTAAAACAATGACCTTCCCTTCTATTTCTGTTTTAATTAGTCTTCCATGACAAAACACAATTTGGTGTCATGAAACCTCATTATTTCGATTGTATTTTAGTATATTTATTATCAGCTCATTACATGTTACATTGCACTGTATATATTATATATAATTTTGTGTGTGTGTGTGTGTGTGTGTGTGTGTGTGTGCAAGCATGCATGACACAGCTTGGAGGTGAATATCAAATACAACTCTTGTGGCAGCTCTGAGGCTAAAGCTCAGGTCATCAGGATTGATGACAAGCACATTTATCCCCTGGGGCATCTTGTTAGCCCCCTCACAACATTTTTTTAGATATTATTTTTGCTTACAGATTTAATGCTCCTTTAATATTGGTGTTGTCTATTTCCTTTATTCATATTATAAATTATACTGAATAACAAATTTCAAAATATTTAATTCTTGATTATGTAAACATCAATGGGTGATATGAAATGGCAAAATAAATCTCTAAAACGGTAACCTAGGGTTTGGCGTTTTCCTAGATAATTCTGATTTTTTTGTTATTGATTATTTGGAGATTTCACACAATGCATTTCTCAGTTCTCCCAGGCACACCCCCAACTTGTGGCCTTCTCCAAAATAAAATAAGAGAAAGAAAAAAGAAGGAAAAAACCACCAAGTCCAATTTGTGTTGCCCGTATACTCACTGGAACATGGTCAAACACCCAGTGGCCAGCCCTGATAATTCTGAATATTTAAAAGATAGATGGAATCTCCAAAATGGTGGAAAAGCACATTACATTTTCTAGCAATGTTGCTTCTTTCTTCTTTGATGAATATGGAATTCAGAGGCGATCCTTTTACTCTTTGTCTAGGCTTTAGGCATGTGTCCTTTTACCTCAGTGGTTCTCAACCTTCCTAAATGATGCAACCCTTTGACAGAGTTCCTCATGCTATGGTGACCCCCATCCATACATTTATTTTTGTTGCTTCTTCATAACTGTCATTTTGCTAATGCTATGAGTTGTAATGCCAGTAACTATGTTTTCCGAAGGTCTTAGATGACCCTTGTGAAAGGGTCATTCGATGGCAAAGGGGTCATGACCCACAGATTGAGAAACACTGCTTTAGGCTATGCTCATACTTTTGTGAAACTTTAATCTATTTCTAATCTTTGAATATCAGATTTATTACTTTGTATCTTCTTCTACGTAATTTAGCTGTCACATCGACATGAGATGTTTGCCATGGCATTTAACATGGCTACCACCATTTATAGTAATCAATTAGAACATTTCAGGAACTGATATTGAAATATAAAAAATACTTTTCAATTTGGATATATGGATAGAGTGATGAATAAACTACACCATCTTTTCCTTGCCGTGCATTTAATTTTCTTTAACAAGATAAAAGAAGGAAACCAGTAACTAGGAAACATCCGAGAGTAATTTGTTATTGGTGTGTTATGTGTCTGGCTTGTCAGTGAATATCTTAAGCGGAGAGCGACTACTCTTCACAGACATTGTCTGGAAGCCGCTGATGGAAATTTTCAGCATTATGAAATCACACACATACACTGAGCTTCTGCTTTTATGGTATGTTATTAGGGGCGCTTGGAGGAATTAAACTTGATTTGTGCGTGCTGAAACCAATACTGCTGCATTCTGACATCAGACAGAAAGGAAACTAAATATGTTTGAACTTTATTTGCTCATGTACGCTGTGGAGTCCTGCTTTAGAGAACACCCAGTAGCTGGTTCTTTTAATTGATAGGTCCAGACAGACATGCAAGAAGCAGCCCAGTTCTCCATCCTGGTTCTGGCCAATTTCCAGATCGTTTCTATTAGAGTTGAAAATGGTTTCAATAACAGTGCTTCAAACACACAAGAAATACAGACAGAAAGAAAAGTTGTAAGCATATTTCCTGTTTCAATATTCAAATGCTTCTTTGGTTCGGTAAGAATAACTTATTAGACTACGCTCAGTTTTAGGTTGTGGACATTGACTCTGATTTCTTTTCTGCTTCTCTGCTACAGATTTGCACATCCTTTGCATTCTTGTGCGAGTGTTGCCAGACAATAGAGTTGCTAACTGCCTGCTGTCTGCCAGATTCTCCAATTGTGCTTTAATTTCTCCATTGTTCCATTAAACAGAGAATGAAACACTACTTTTCCAGCTCAAGCAAGCATCTCAGCAGCAGATGGCGGCTTACACTGAGGAAGCCGCAGAAAACAGAAGATGATTTGAAAAAAAAAAAACAGAGAATATATGCATTATGTGATTTAAAGTTTATTTTTATGAAAGAAGGGTGTCATTTTTTTTAAAATTTTGATTACTTTTCTTGACGATTAACTTTGTCACAGTTTGATATCTACTTTGGTTATGTACTAATAATTGCATATTTCTGAGGTTGCCTGTGCACAAAACCAAGATGCAATGTACTTTGCACACTTTAGGAGATTGGGAACATTTGGATACAATACTACTGATAAACGTATCACCTTTAGTTCAAAGTATTTTTTTTTTAATTTTTTGAAGAAGAAAGGAAACTATCTTTTTTTTTTTCATATACATACCCAATTCAAGTTCTCCCTCCCTCCCTCTTTCCATTCCCTCTACTTCACTCCCCACCTCACCCCCCATCCACTCCTCAGAGAGGATATGGCACATTGCTTTGGGGAAGGTCCAAGGCTCTCCTTACTATATCTAGGCTGAGCAAGGTATCCATCCAAAGAGAATGGGTTCCCAAAAAGCCAGTACAAGCAATAGGGATAAATCCTGGTGCCAATTCTAGTGGCCCCTCAGTCTGCCCAGTCACACTACTGTCAGTGGGACTAGTTTTGTCTTATGCTTGTTCCTTCCCAGTCCAACTGGAGTTGGTGTGGTCCCACTAGCTCAGGTAGACTGTTTCAGTGGGTGTCCCCACCATGGGTCTTGACCCCTTTGCTCATAGTCTCACTCCTCCCACTCTTCAACTGGTTCAAAGTTTAAAATGACCTTTGATGAGGTTTTACTCTTTCGACTTTTAACGTCTCACATCCGCTAGGCAGAGCAAAAGAAATATTTTTGTTACCCTCTGATTTTGCAGAAAGTTAGCACAAAGGATGAGTGTGTTTCAGGGCTGTTTGAAAGCAGGTAGTTCATGCTACAACAGTTTGATTTTATTGTTTGTGTCCTAAATGATGTGGCCCCAAGTGAAATTGAATTTATGAGACATAGTAGAAACTGAAGATAGGAACTGTTAGCAGCCTCCCATTTCCCTCCCCCTCCCCCCATCCAGTCCCCCCCCCTCGGTAGAAATCTTTAATAAATAAATAAATAAATAAATAAATAAATAAATAAATAAATAAAAAACTGTTAACAAGCTTACAGCAGTTCTTCTGGATGAAGACAATAGTTCCTGCGAAGGCTTGATGAACGAAAATAGTTTGCCTGCCACTAAAATAAATGACAATATGGAAAAATAATAGTACTAAGTTCCTTAGACTGCAATATCAGCATTGCATGTGTGAATGTGCGCACGAAAGCCATGCCAATGCATTGAAATAAGCAGAAGTTAGAACAAACTCAAGAAGCTTGCACTGGACTAAATTAGAACAGCTGATAGCAACACACAGCAGCATTGTCAGTGTGGAGAAGTAATAACTCAAGGCATTTCCTTGTTCATGCAGATAATATGAAGTTTTAATCTAAGTGAACTTTCTCTCTGCAGAAAATACAGTTTAACCATTTGTGCCGAGGCGCAAAAATTTATATCTACAATAGAAGATGAAAAAAGCCAAAGCACGAATAACGTTCTTTCTACAGGTGGTATGAGAAGATAGTTTTCCAAATGTTTCTGAGATAAATGTTGGAAGAAGTGGCTTCTCATTACCTGGAGGAACATTCACATTTAATAGCCTTCCTCCAGGGACGGACTTTTTAATTAGTGCCATGACTAAGAGAAGCTAAAAAGGAGCTGTCTTATTGTCGTCATGGTCAGCACTGGTGAATTCAGTTCATAGTTGATTAAAATCTACAGGATTAAAAGCAAAGGAATAACTATGTTTAGAGCCAACATTTTGTTAAAAACAAATGACTCAGACGTGGGTGCTGTCAGCTTGAGAAGGAGCGGTGGTTTGCATAGAGAATGTCTGAGTGATGTTCCCACCATGGTCACATATCCGTTAGACAATCCTGGGCAAAACCATTAAGCTCCCACTTGGAAAAAAAAAAGGAGAATTATTCTCACCTAGATAAGGAAACCTTATTAAAATACAACGCAAAACTATTTGGGAAAATCCAAAGTACTCAAAGCCCAAGGCACTATCATGATGAAATACCCAGTGTCTTCTGAATGCTTTAGTTATGTATGCCTATTAATAATTTTTGAAAGAAGATGTCCTGGAATGGGAAAAATGGAAGATGCTGTCTTTTAATTGCATTATTTGGATCCAATTAGCCTTTTCCAACATTATAAATATCATTTACATATACACCTGCTCCAAACATATAGAATCAAGTAAAATATCCTGTAATGATATTTAATGATATTTTGTTTATGTTTTTAACAAATAATGCTTGTCTGAAGATCAGAGTATAGAGCTAAGCCACTAGAGGCCAGGGAGTGGTGGCACACATCTTTAATCTCAGGACGTGGAAGGCAGAGGCAGAGGGATCTCTGTTAGTTCAAGGCCACTCTGGGCTATACACTAAATCGAATCTGTCTAAAAGAGAAACAGAAAGGTGATCCCCAAATTTGGGATCCCATGGCTTTGATCCCAGCACTGGGGAGATGCAGACAGGAGTGAAATGGCTGGGTGGAGAGAGGAACAGAAGGCAGCGGGAGGCAGGAGCTCAGTGCAGTCTGAGGTTTGGGGGAGACAGTTGCAGTCTGGGGGTCTCCCCTGCAGTCTGAGAAGACAATCTGAGGACAGGATCACCCTTTTGGTCTGAGCATTGGTAGAGGAAAGGGGCTCTCTAAAGACTGGCTGCACTGCTTCTCTGATCCTTCAGCTTTCTCCCCCTAATATCTGACTCTGGGTTTTATTTACTAATAGCAATCAGAATTCGTGTTATAATATCCTTTTAGTTGTGGGACTCCCGGATCTAATAAAGTTTGTTTGAGTGTCTTTGTTTGCTTAGCTGTGAGAGGCGATTTCAGCGTAGAACTTGGCATGTCTGGGAAAGGGAAGGACTTATAAATGCAATGATAGTCACATCAATTGTGGAATAAGATAGTTTGGACAATTATTACATGTCGGCATGAAATTGTGCATTTAAGTAGCTGCGCTGTACAGGTGCAGATTTCCCAAGTGTAGGTAAGGCTCGGAGTGGCTCAGAACTCATTAAATGTGTAATTTTAATCTAGTTACCTGACTCTAAGAGTGAGTGTGAAGCTTTTGTTTTCATCTGCCTCATTCTGCAGTCTGTCTTTTGTCTTCTACAGAATATTAATCATTTTGTCTTTTTATATATTTCTTTCTTTGTGATACTTCTTAAATATATTTAGAAATAGAAAGGGTATTAATAAATAAACAAATAGAGCTAAAATACATTATGGAAATACGAATTAATTTTCAGTTAAGAAGGTGCATCACAGAAATTAGGATATAAGACAGTAAAAATGGGTGAACAGGTTTAAACACTAGCAAGCTGATTCTAATAAGCTTAAACCAATCAGTGTGTTTATAGAGACAAACAATTTCATATAAAAATAGACTTTTAGTGGCATAATTATTCCACTGAAAACTTAACATTAGATTTCTTCCTGTTGAGAAATGACCTATGTTACATGGAAAGATAAGGCAGAAATATTGATGTCGCACCAACTTAACAGGCAAACTTCCTGTCTCTGGGTAAAGGAATGAGCGTTCTGGGAAGGGGAAAAGGAATCCTCTTTCTTCCCTTCTGATTTGATCCAGTGCATAATTAAGTTAGAAAACATAACGCTAATAACTTTTTTAGAATTCTTCTATGAAAAATTAAAAATAAAAGCCCATAGTTTAGATGCTTTTTTTTTTTCTGATGAGGCTTTAGATAAAATCGGTTGCACCGGATCACGTGGTGCTGTCATCTGCTAGGAAACCCTGGGTGTCCCGTTGTTTCTAAATCGTACTTTAGGAACAAAATCTGCACTTGAAGACAGGTAATGTAGCCGGGGACTTTTATTTTCTTCAGTTAATATTCTTTTCTTGAGCACCGACATGTATGCTGGGAAGAGGAAGTGGACAAGTCCCAGTGAAGAACATTACTCCTCTCCTGTAGGCAGTAATTTTACGCTCACAGTCTTCATGAAAATTAAAAAAAAAAACACCAAAAAAATGTTTTGGTTGATATTCAAATGGAGGTAAAAGTTATTACCTGACTTTCAAGAATTCAAGACAAGCAGGAAATATGAATTGTGGGTTGTGAAGCAGTGACCACTGAGTTGAAACCTCTGCGTGAATGCAGGTTAGCCCAGAGACAACAGAGGCTAAGATGTTGTGGTTGCAGGCTAACTCAGGAAAAACAAAAACTAAGCTGGTGTGAGTGCAGGCTAGCCCAGAGACAACAGAGGCCAAGATGGTGTGGTTGCAGGCTAACTCAGAGAAAACAAAAACTAAGCTGGTGTGAGTGCAGGCTAGCCCAGAGACAACAGGGTGATGCACAGGGGCTT
This sequence comes from Alexandromys fortis, assembly GCF_014885135.2. NCBI lineage: Eukaryota > Metazoa > Chordata > Mammalia > Rodentia > Cricetidae > Alexandromys > Alexandromys fortis. The sequence continues at coordinate 8,359,667 of NW_026067906.1, read as the reverse complement.
CTGTAATCCTATCCTATAGAGTCAGCTGCAAATAACCTACAACAACCTGGTAAGTTGAAGCAATAGAGGAAAATTGATTATTTTAACCCACAGTGCCAAGCAGTAAACAAGGCCCAGGTATTAGAAGAACTGTACTTAGGTAAAATGTCACTGAGAGTCTAAAAAATTTTCCTTTCTGTACTTCTACTTCTTTCTGCTCATTTGTGTAAAACTATTTAGTTTTTTATTAGCTTTCCTAAAGTCCAGATTTCTCTGCTAACAGTCTAAATGCTAAGTAGAAGATTGTCCTCCTTAGCTTCTAGGCGTAGATGGTATATGATCAGCCTCAGGGGCATTTCCTACCTAAATCTCTGAGGAGTGGAATATATTACTCTAGACTGAAGTAGATACCCAATCTTGATCTAATCAGATAGAAAATGGAATTGGCCTCTATCTCATAATGCTTTACTGAACTGTAGTTTAAGCAGAGAAGGCAAAAATGAGATCTTTTGAAAAGGATATTATGTATGCATTTGGACCAAAATGTAGAATGTCCTTTGGGACAGAGCTCCATCACTCAACAAATTCATTATGCAATGTTGGAAGAGGTCATTTCCTAACAGTGTATTATTTTCTTCATGGCGGCTGTGTTCTGGTAGAGCTGTAAATTTGGGGAAAAATGCTAACTATAGCAACAGCTCAAGAAAGATACGGGGAGGCGAGGCAACACCTTTAGCTTTATGAGGCTCAGATAAGACTCATTTTAAGAACAGTCTTCTACTGCAGCTTATTATAAAGCAGAACTTTAAATTGCTATTTTCTTTTGCCTAGCATGCTAGGAATTTAAAAGAAAAGTAATATTTATTAATATAGATAAACTGAAATTCACTAAGCAACCAATATTTGTCTTACATAGTAGCTCTTTGAAACTATTAGCTTTCTGGTGTTCTTTCTCTGAGGATGGGGAGTGAAAGAAGATTTATATCCCTGAAGGAATCTCAGAACTATGATGGGAGGGGAGGGAATATTTATTCTAAGCATGAAAAATAAAATTGCTCCCATCTTTAAGACCAGAAAGAATTCCCTGTGAATTTAGACAAAAGAGCAAGAAGTTGACACAGAATATTTACAGAACTTTGTCATTCCGTTTTTTTTTTTTATTTTCACCCTTCAGCTGGATTTTATGAACCTGGAGTCAATCTACAGTCCATTAGATCAGTACTGTGCAATAGAATTATGACATGATTCAGAAATAGGAGATGATAAACTTTAAGATTTGTAGTAGAGAGTTCAAAAGTAAAAGGAAATACAGATAATTTAAGCAACATATTTTACCCTAATATGTATTCAAAATTCTAATTGGTAACAAACATAAAAATTATTGAGGCATTTTACATCATTTTTTTCATATTAACTACCCCAAACCTGGAATGTATTTTGTGCGTGAAACACATCTCACATCTTCACTATGTACATCTGAGGCACTCAGTAGCCATGGGTGGCAAGTAGCAATCACTGACAGAATAGCTGCAGAGAGTAGCTATTGTCATGCATTTTTAATAATAAAATGGAAGTGTGTCAAAAATCTCTCTTTGATGGCCAGCTCAAATCCCACATCTTTGAAGGCTGTTTGATATTATCAGTATGAAGTGATATTTTCTTGTACAGTCTCTCATCAATCTTTATCTCCTACTGTGCTCCTTGAGCATGTCTTTTGTTACTATTGCTGTTCAAATGCTGACCTCCTCATGTTGTTTTCTTGAGGAAACTTTCTCCTGTTTAGCGATACAGTCCCAGAGTTGTGCCCTGAATATCACAGTAATTTACTTTTCTCCACAGCTTCTGCTTTCAAGACTCCAGGCAACAGTTTAAAAAATGTCATTTGATGCAATTTTGATATGCTACTCTTTGGTCAGTTTATGTGTGATTTTATAGGGGAGGCTAGACTGTGGAAGAGTCATGGGCCAGATATTCTACACTTTGAATGCTGATTTCATGCCCATTGCAAAACTTGGGGCTGGTTGTCATTCTCTATTCCTAATTCTCCACTTGTGAAAGGGTTTTCTATTGATTGCTTGAGAAAACTCAACAAGATGATGTTCAGTCAATGCTCTGTTCTGCAAAGTCTAGGACAGGACTTTTTTCTCCTTTTTTCACTGTTTTGTATGATCACAAGTCCCGTGTCTATGCACGACCAGACAAAGAATATTTTAGGGAGTTACCTATCTTCCCAGCACCTGAGAAGAACCTATTTAGTCTTCTGCTCAGTTCCAGGACCATGGCATTCATCTTCAAAAGCACACCCTGAGTCTGTCTATTTCTTCCCATCTCCTCTGCAGTTCTCTGTATTTTCTCACCAAGACAACCCAGATGACACATGAACCTCCCTTCCAATGGCTGAGTATCATTTTAGACTTCCTTGCCATTCATCTAGCATTGGTTTTAACATTTGTCCGCTCGCTTTTCAAATACAACCTGAACGATGGTCTCGGAGGCCTCTCCCGGCTGATCTTTATTTAATTTTCCAGTCTACTGAGTTACTATGTAGCAGCTGTTTAAGTCCCTTTGTTCCTCAAATATCCAGCCACATCCCCGCTACATGACAAGCACATTCACTTTGCTTGGGCATTCCACATCCGGATTGGATTAACTATTTTCCTCTCATTGCTCTCTCAGTTCAAATATAATTTTATCTTCCTCGCTGGTTGTCAAATTTAAATAAAATTTCTCTTTCTAGTGCATCTGTGATTTGATTATCTTATTTGTTTATTTACATAGTCATTTGTCAGCAGGCTACAACACTGGAAGTAACTTCCCTTCAACCAGAAGCCTTTCTGTTTTACCAAAACAAGTTCGTTCCTGAAGTCACACTGTCCTTTCGGTAAGTCCTCAATATGTTTTTGCTGGATAACTTAACTCCACATACAAAGTAATTTCCACATATATTTGGGGTGATTGTGAAAAGCAGATATTAATTCTGAATGACAATATTGGAGAAGAGTTGAACTTGAGATGAACTTTTGCTAAGCCATAGCATCAGACACGTGGAAAAGAGGGCAGGACATTCTATATTACTAGCAAGGTCATAAAGTCAGGAGTGAGCATCCTATTTGTCATTTGTAAATGTCATTCAAGACAGAGACATCCTGAATAATAGATCATTCATGAAAAATTCTGTCCTTTCTAGAATGATTCAATTTATTCTGATATTCAGTGCAGGTATTCAGAGGTAAATATTCAAGAATTTTTAATGTTAACTGTAAAGAATACTCATTTCTTATCCTACATATCTGTCCTAAATTTTACATTTTAAGTCAGGTGCCTTATGGAATGATCTTTTCACGTGTTACACTGAGACCATTAAAATTATTCATTGTAAGATGGAATATATAACCATACAATGGTGTCTCACTATACGTTCTTTAGAGACTGAAAATTATGTATTCATTATCAAGTAAAGATTAATTTTTAGAAGCATATTGATCTTTAGAATTCATATGATTGTTATGGATAACATTGTGTTACTAATGGTTATCTGAGTCATTCGCAATCAATCGGATTATTTGTTAAAGTTTAATGAATTGGGCAACACTATCCCAGTCACTCAGTGGAGTGCACTTGTATAATTGAGATCGTTTCTCTCTTCATATAAAATTTATCATCCCAGGTCTCCAAGCACCCTTTGAAAGCTCAAATGAGGCACGAATTATGCTTCCCTCAATAGGGTTCTGATGTGCCTGCATTTGTTATATGCTCTTTTTGGAGAGGAGAACTCCGTATGTTTTTATTCCATTAAAAGGTTATACAGTTTTATGTTTAGAGCATGCGAACTGCTTTTCCTTCTACCTTTCATTAGTGCGTTACTGTGACTCACTGTGTCTGAATGTAGCGCTCCATAAGATAATATCCACGTGTAACTCTGCTCTACTTTCTGCTGCTTCCGCTTTCATACCTCAGGTTCCCAGCATCCTACTAATTCCTCTAGTCTTCCCACGCCCAGAAAACAAGGAGTTTTGTCAGTGACACCTGTGCGTCAGTAAGCACAAAAACGCAGCTAAATTTCATGACTTTCCCCTTTCAGAAAAAAGTTGTGTTTCCAGAAGATGGATGAGTGTGTCTGCCTAAGAAACCATCTTTTTTGCTCCTACCATGCAACTTAATATTTATCAAAGCAAATAAAGTCTAAATAATTTATAAAATCAATATAATTGGTTTTATTTAGACACAGAAGCATGGAGGGAAGAAAAAATAAAGAGGGTGTTGATTAGCCTCTGGTGAATTAAAGAAAATACAGGTCATTAGAATGCATAGGTTATAGAAGTGGAAATATGTAGAGTCAGTGGTGATTCTCAGTTTTAATGAGCAATTTAATGACCTGGCCCAGGTTGGGGAAGACTTGCTTGAGGTCTGTAGTTTATCATTCTTTGATTTTCTTCACATGTTTGTGATGTCTTTTGTATTTCAGATGTGCATTTTAGTAATTCTCTGTTGTTGGTTTTTACACCTGGACTGGTTTTTAGTGACTTGTGTTTCTTAATGTCCACATGTAGCTCTCTCCTTAGAAACGTATGCATTTGCTGGAGGGCTCTGCGGACCATTGTTCTGACTGTCCATTCCACTGACAAACCAGACCCGGCTCTGGCTTCACCTTTGCCATCTCTTATTACCCTTTTCTTATGGCATCATGTTCTACTCCTTTGTGCTGCTGGGGTTTCCTGGAAAGTCTTTGGAGGTGGGGAACTGATAGCAAAATTCAAGTCCAACCACTCTGGATGCTAAAGGAACTAAATGAATATATGATAGCTTGTCCTAAGACATATTTAGATTATGTCTCTTATGCTTAAATGATGACGTTAACCTTGAGAAAGGATGATAGATAAACCTATTTTGTGCTTAAGTCTCCCCTAAATGTGCTCTTGTTCAAGACTCGTTTTCTTGGGGGGAGAGTTGTTGCTATATGTTAACTACTATGTGAAAATTAAAAACAGTAGCTATCAAGTTAATTAAAACTTGAAGTCATTGACCTGAGTCTAAATTATTGATTCTGTTATTTACTCGTTTAAATGAGATTTGGGTAAAACTACCTAAATTCTTTTATTATTTTTCACGGAAATAGTATCCATTGATACTACTCCTTGAACTGTTTTGTTTTTTTGAGACAGAGTTTTTCTGTGTAGCCCTGACTGTCCTGAAATTCACTCTATAGACTAGGTTGACCTCGAACTCACAGATATCTGTCTTCCTTTGCATCTGCCTCCCGAGTGCTGGAATTAAAGGCATGTGTCAACACTGCCTGGCTTGTTCGTTGAACTGTTGCAAGTGTATAAAAGTTCATGGTGCATCATAATCTGTCCAAGAGTTATTTTTTTTGTATTTCTTAAGGCTAGATATATTACTTATCAGACATAAAATATATTATGCCCAACCTATGGCTTATCCACAGAAGTATTTAAATGTGGTATTCAAAGCTTATCAGATAGTTTTGTTACATTGCAAATATAAATGAAACTTGATAGTGTTTATTTTTAATATGCTTTGATAGACTTGTGTGAATCTTTTATATCACTCTTGAAGTATGTCATTCTTTATTTTGCTTTGCATATATTCTTTTGAAGTTAGAATTTGCCAATGCCCTGGCAGTGGGGCTAGTCACTTCCATTTTGTATTTCATATTTTGCTGCAAGTTTATTTGCTGTTTGTTTTCAAACAAACTCTTATTAACACCTTTGAGGTAGTCCTGGGTTGTAAAAGAATACTAACCAACCATGAGCAAGTGAGGGAATGAAGGAGTAAGTCAGCATGCAGCATTCCTCCACAGTTTCGGCTTCCTGTTCCCGCTTTGCATCCCTTCTGCAACATCGCTGGGTGAGGGATTGTGCCATGGAAATATAAGTCACACGAGCTAGTTCCTCCTCAAGTTGCTTTTCGTTGGAGTGTTTATCACAACTCAATGAAACTAGATCAGCCTCCCAAGTGTGGTGTCAGAATTCCTACGTTAGTTGCCATCTTTTCTCGGGACCAAATATTCAAACGTCTCAGACGATGGGGAACGAACCACTGCACACATGCACACAAAATAAATAAATAGCAAGAAAGATGTCATAAAAATGTTATCTTAAAAATACTAAAAAATATCATGTTAGGTTACTATCGAATTTATGTGAGTGCATAACATTTTTGTAGAGAAGTGTACATAATTTTTATTATATCCCTGTCAAGTCATCCCTAGGAGTGGAGTTTTGAAATGAAAAATGGAAACCCGGGATTCATTCCAAACCCCATTCTTTTGGTGTTGCATTGGCTCTGTACCAGGTGTGTTTCGACAGGCTCTGCCTCATCGCCTCCTTCCCTCCACTGATATTGTTTGAAATCCACTCTTTAGAACACAAGTTTATCTCATTGGCCACACCCTGGTTGTGGAAGCTCCGGCTAAGGGTTCCAGGCAGCAGAAACAACACTGGAAGCAAAGGGTTAATAGTAAGCCAGAAATGGTGAGGCCAATGGGCACACATCACTTAAAAACTCATATTTCATTTCTAGTATGAAAACTGAGTTTTTAGAAGAAATATGGATGTCAATCCTAATCAGAAATGTAAGAATTTTTGTCACACTTTTCTCAGTTATTTTCTGTGACAAACCCCCTAGTCAATCAGGGAGTCTATACTGAATTTTAAAATGATTGTAATGCTCAAATAGAACATAACCTTTAAAATAAGCAGATTAACCAGTAGATTATATGAACTAAGGCATATCCCAGGAAGAAACATAAATTCATGTTATTCCTCATAATTGCATTTAAAAATTAAGAAACTAAATGTCATTGAATATATGCATCTGTGTATAAAGGCTGTTTAGGGGTCACTGTTTTCTAACAATTTGATTATTTAAAAATCCCACTGTAGACTATTGATTATTTTTTTTTTAAATGGAACATTTACGAAAATAATTGTTCATGAACCTCTATTTTTCAGTATCAGAACTGGAAAAAGCTGAGAGAAAAGCGAAAAACCTGAGAGGAAAACACAGCAAAGGCTTGACAATGCCTTCAAGGTGCTTTTCTCTGCACTGGAGTCTGCTGTGAGCCGTGGGGAGATGTTTCTAGTGGATCTCATTGCTGCCATGGCTTTGTTGCTATCACAGATTTTGGAGGTGGGGCATATCAAGTATAGTTTTCATTCTCGCACTCGGCCTGCTTGTGTGCATATTCATATTTGGTCCTGGCAGGATATTTTTGTGAGAAACTCACAAACTATGAAAACTCTTTTCCTTGAGTGGGTTTCAAAAGCACGAAGGCAAAGATGAATAAGTTTCAACATCCTGAGGTTTTGTCTTAGTCATGTCTCTTCTGTCTTCTCTCTCTCTCTTTCTCTCTCTCTTTCTGTGTGTGTGTGTGTGTGTGTGTGTGTGTGCATTGAACCTACAGTCATCCATCCAAGAGTTCATGAATAGTTTAACAAAGAAAGGGCAGAGCTATTGAGTAATCCAGGCTCATTAATTGTGTACTCGCCAGGAGGATCTGACTTTAAATCATTAATGCAGGCAACATTTCTCTTGAGAGTCATCAATGTGATTCTGCCGCATGAAAAAATGGAATAATGATGGATTTGTTTTTCTTTTTTCTTTTCCTTTTTATTGGAACTTCAGAGACACAGGTATTTTATACGCACTCTTAGAAGGCGGAACTAAGTAAAAGGCTGTAAATGTTTTGAGGATGTTATTGTTGCCTTACTGACAAAGAGCTGGCATCTGTAGTAATACTGATTTACACTTTGATAACACAGGACATTTTGTAAGTTTCAACATGTTTTAGGTTACTTAGTAGACAGTTACATGATACGGCAAATTCATAGTTTGTAATAATATGGAACTTTTTTTTTGAAATTTTGAACAGTATAGCTGTGTAGGAAAGTGTTAGCTATTTAAATGATGATATATTAATTATTTTTTTGATAGATTAATTATTTTAACTTGTTTTTCAGAAATAATATGGTATTGACTTAACTCTTTGCATTCTAGGTGGATGTTTCCAATGCTGTTTACGGCACTGGGTATGATATAACGTTCTCTTCGATTTCGGCTACGACATACAGCTCTCCCGTGAGCAGAACAGCAGCAACAAATGTGACAAGTAGGTCCATGTTTTCAATTCCTTTCCACAGTGTGTTTGCTCATCCCAGCTCTGTTGGATAGAGCTGCTCACATGGGCAGCCTTTGCGTTTTCCGTACGAGATCAGTACAGAGTCATTAAAATCAAATGGGAAGTTGAGAAAATGTTTAGAACTTGCCTTCTCTGGGCTCTTTTGTTTCAATTACTTTCAAAGAGAAAAGGTGTCTTCTATTGTATTTGCATGTGAAGTGTATCAGAACGACTGTTAACAGATATATTTGAATTATTAGAGCCAAGAAAACAAACTCACCATTCTGGTTAAGAAAAGATTATTCAGTTGTTAGGACTGTTTTTTCTTTTCTTAATTCTTGCAGGTAAACCTTGTATTAACAAATTCTTTCAAAAAAATGACTCGTCAAAAGTGTATTTAGCATGCAGTGTTTGGTAGCATTCCATTTTTTACATTTTTACAAAAGAATGTTTGTAGTATTACCTAAAAGAATTTATTTCTTAGCCTTTTTTTTTTTTTTAAAGCAAAGCTCTATGGAGAAGACATTCATACTGGTTTCAGGGAACTTCAAAAGATTATGTTTATAAATATTTTTTTTTACTTTTTTTGGTGTAAATAGATAATTTAATAATGTATATTTAAAATAATAGAACCGGGGCCTCCAGTCTTCCTTGCTGGGGAAAGAGTTGGATCTGCTGGGATTCTTCTTTCCTGGAACACCCCACCCAACCCGAATGGAAGGATCCTATCTTATGTTGTTAAATACAAGGAAGTGTGCCCGTGGATGCAGACGGCGTACACCCGAGCCAGAGCAAAGCCGGACAGTTTGGAGGTTCTGCTCACTAACCTTAACCCTGGAACAACATATGAGATTAAGGTAAATATCGTGTGAGTGGATAGTGTTAAATAGTAAACCCACAAGACAAGTGCAAGAGCTTTTGTCCACCTTGTACATCTGCTGGGCAAATACACGGAGCCACTGAAAAGGTAGTGACCTGCTGGCTACCTGTGCTCAACACCCAACTGCAAATGTAAAACCTGCTGAGGTAATTGTAATCTTTCTTCATCTCTAGCTAGATGAATATTTAGATATTAATCTGTTTTGAAAAGCTTTAGCTTAATATCTCCTAGGGAAAGCAAATTAAGTTTAAATTAAGTACTTTAGGTTTCCAAATGAAAATCCTATGTTCTACTTGTTTATTATTTTATTTTTATTTCTTGCTGTGCAAGGAAGGAACAAACCCCATGCATGTCAGGCAAATGCTCAATCACCAATCCACATGTCCAACCTGAAATACAGTTCTTTCTTTTCAATTAGACTTAGGTTTCGTGTTTGTATTTTCTTCTAACCCTGTTGAAACTGAATGTACTTTTGGATGATGGATTGAAAACAATTGAAGATACAGTTTTACTAAAAATAATGAGTTCAATTCTGTTTCACTCAAGAAGTTTTATTGAGCTCTCACTCACTTTTGCCTTTCTAAAATTGTCTGATACTTTGCAACATTAAAGCTTCGTGATTTAATGTTTCATTTGAATACCAAATAAATATGAGCTTACACAAAGCAGTACTATATTACATTAAATAGAAATGTTTGCAATTAGGGATCGCTGTGGCATTTGTGGATGAGAAAGTAGAGAACAGAGGCATCTGCTTGGCTCCTTGCTATTTTTAACTTAATATACACACCTTGTCTTCTTTTTGAACACATTAATATTTATTATTTATTTATTGTGTTGTATAGGGTGTGTGTTCCAGGGGATGTGCATGTCATAATACAAGTGACCCCATGTGTTGAGGTCAAGGTACAATTAGCGAGAGCTGATTCTTTCCTTCTACCTCTGGATCCTTGAGCTCTGACACAGGTTGTCAGGCTTGGTGGCAAAAATCCTTACCTTCTGAGCCACCTCACCATCCCTGACATGCTTCTCTTCTTGGGGTTGCGAAGAAAAATGAGTACAGAAAAGAAAGCTGTGTAAGAGTTGAGTGTGTGGCCTTACAAGCTGTGGCAGCCTTCCTTGATGATAAAACACAACAGAAAAGACGCTGCAAGAAAGGTTTTTGACATCTGAAAGTTGCAAAATGTATTTTCGAGAAACATATGCATATTTAGGTTAATGATCACACACCACATACACTTCCGAGTGTAATCAGTAAATAATAAATTTAACGGCATGTAAGAAATCATTGTTGAGGGCAAGAAGGTTTGCCCAGGCTAGTTCTGCTTAGATCTATTTTTATGACTTTGTACTTGATTTCTCTGAATTCTCTCTTTTCAGTCTGATTAAGAAGACAGTAGTCTACGTTTCATCTCACACTTCATAAATCACTGTTGTGACATTTGCTCTCTTTAAATACATGCTAGCCACTGATAAATTCCAAAGGGAATTTGGCATGGTACATTTGATATCTTCAGTATAAGTAACACCTATGGGGAAAAAGTCTGTAAAGTGGTCTCTGGATATTATTTCAGTGAGTCTCAGAAAGACCCGGTGACATCGGTAAATTATTATGCCCAGTTAACTATGAGAAAAACATTTGCCTCTAACAGAGGTAAGCAAATTACCAAAAGTTCCCCATCTGGCAAGCGGAAGAACTACACAACAAGATTGCCCCCTTCCACTCATGGGTTAGGAGTCTCGCTGCCATTTCCAGTGTCTTTTCTGGTCTATTTCACTAAATCATACAAGTAAAAAATAGTTTGGGTCTATTTTTTGACTTTGTACTCTATGTTGCTAATTAAGCCAACTTATTTGTTTGTTTGTTTATTTATTTATTTATTTATTTATTTATTTTTTGCTGATACCTTTCTGCGAGTACTCATATGCCCCATTGTACAGTGTGAGCCTTAATGTCTGATTCCATATGGGTAGTTCGTCTTATATATGTATATGTAGTGGGTAAAGATTGGCTTTGGAAAAAATATTTCGACTGGGTTCATGTTCTACCATTGTGTCTTTTATGAACACAGCTAAGCCTTCTGACTTCTCCCTCATCCACTTCTTTTCGTGTGAAGCATGTTGGCCAGACTAGTTCTTCATTTGGATATATGAACCCTCCCCCACCCCACACTTCCCACCCATGTCGCTTTTTATTTTGGGAATATGGTTAAGAATTCCTTTAGAGCTTACCTTGTGGGGAAGTGAAGGCTGTATCACTTCAGAATCTGTGTATTTAGGAAGAATCGGAATCTCAAACCCTTGATCTGTTTCAGGTTGCTGCCGAAAACAGTGCTGGCATTGGAGTGTTTAGTGACCCATTTCTTTTCCAAACTGCAGAAAGCGGTAATTTTATGAAGTCATTAATTCTAAATTAATTTAATCATGAGTTCTTATAATTTAAAAATGGGATGCAATGAAAATATGATGCAAAAGGTATAAAATTATTGAGGATGTCCTTTCAATTCCTATTAGTTATTTGGGGCAGTAAGAGCATTCTGAAAAACAAAATTTTTTTTTCTAATCATAAGAAGTATTTACTATAATGTTGGGAGCAGAGTATTTGAAAGTACAAGAACAATAGAATAAAAAACTATTTATTGTCTTGCTAGGCAAAACAGCTTTATTTTAATTTAATTTATTTATTTTAAGAAAAGTTCTTTCTCTGCAGACTAGGTTAGCCTTGAAGTCATATGTCATTCAGTTTGGCCTCATATTTAGCATTTAGTGACATAAATAGGCTTTTGCCAACTGGGTGTCTATATGTCTTTTCCTATAAGTACAAGTCAAAAGCGTTTTGTGACATTATACATGATAATACGGACTTTGGTGATTGTTCTGTAACACTTAGCAAATCCAAACCAGTTCACACATCTTCATTCTTTCTGTGACCGAGAGGAATCTGGATGTCATCTTCAGTTTCTCCTTCCAAGTAATGCTGAAATCTACCAGCAACCCCTGTGAGCACTTTAATAAAACATATCCAGGGTCTTAACCCACACTGCAAACCTTGCTGCCCAATCCATTTTCATTTCCTCCTTATATTATCAAAATAGCCATCTAATCCAATTAGAATCAAATAAATAAATAGAAAAAAAGATAATAGTATCACCAATAACAAATATTTGCCATGAGTCTTATATTCTAATGGGATAAAAAAAAGGAATATGTGAATTAATATGCCAGGTAGATTATAAGGCTATACAATAATTTCTATGATTTTTGGAATTATGGATGATATATATCTGCACATACATATGTATGTATGTATATATATATGTATGCCTGTGTGTGTATGTGCAAAATTTCCCAATGCCAAGCATAGTTTATCATGGGGCCTGGTATATAAAGAATTTACAACAGTCAGTGTAGAAAAAAATGTGTAATACATTCAGCAATCAAGTTACTGGTTTAACATATATTGAATTCTATGGAATACATGGGATGTGTAATTATTAAGAGAGGAGAAAATTTTTCTATGAAAACAGTAGTTCTAAAAGACAAATTAACCAATGATATTGTGCTGAATGATATTGTAGTCTGTCTACTAACATTAAAAGCCCAGCACTTAACCCCCTAAAGAGCGTTGTTCTTTTTTTCTTTTTTCAAGAAAGCGTAAAATTTATTTCAGATTTAAATATTAAAGGAAGAACTTACAGTTCAATGTTTAAAAAGGAATTTAGAAAAATGGAATTCTGTGTACACAGGCTGTATACAAGTCTTGATTTGTGGGACTTTGGGTACTTTATAGTAAAACTGTAGTTGGGTCAAGATATATTGTATGGGCAGCAACTTCTCAATGTCACAGATGTTGCATAACTTGCTATGCAATCCCTTATTAACATATAAATATTTCAAAAATATTTAGAAAATATATAACTACAATGAGAGAATTTTAACAATTAATATTCACGAAAAACCTTAATATTACAGTTGTACAATATCATGCCTTTAACAATTTCTGCTCCTTTGTTTTATTGTATTTTGTATATCTCTAAAAACTGAACATTAAATGCTTAACAAACTTCTTAAATTTCAACTCCATTTCATTAATTCTCCTTCAGGAGCTTTCTACTTATTATTTTATCTCTTAGAAATTATTCTCAATAACTCTGGTAATTTATTTTTGTCATTAAAACGCAGTCAGCTTAGAATTTCTTCATTTTATTTGTATAACTTGCTTTGAATCTCAGACTAAACTTCTTGCAGGATTTACACAGCCTTCTTTTACCAATCAGATTTTGGCATTTTTTTTGATACAGTGAAAAATCTAAACCTTAGCATTTGACAACTTACATCCAGTCACCATTATTATTAGATAGAGTCTTACCCCAAGCATTTTTGTTTTATTCAATAATCTGAAAGGCCTTGATTATTTATTTGTATACAAACTAATGTACACAGTTTTTTTTCACTCTGATATCATATAGTTATCACTGAAACTAAACATTCAGATTATTGTTATAGATAATTAATAATTGATAGTAAGACATTTGGAGGAAATGTTGATTTTGAGCATATTTAATACTCAAAAGAAAAAAAATAATCAACTATTATTTGGATAGCTATCCACTTGGCATTAGACACTAAATATTTATGAACTTTTTAGATATGAATTTTGTGTATTTTGGCTACTTCTACATTACCTATATAATTTCAAAATATTTAAGGAAGTAAAATTTCAGCCCATACTCTTTGTATATTCACAAAGAGCCATTGATTGAATAGTTTGCAAGTGTATTTGAAATGCTTCATTGAATGAATGGATGTGGTCGACCAATAATTCTGAAATATGCAGATATGGCTCAAATTCATTTTGTAAAAAAATTTAAAATAAATATATATTTAGGTAGAAAGATGATTTTATCAAGGTATTACATATTTAGTTTCAAATTATGTGGAAATTTAATGCCTTTAAAAAACATAAAGAGCATTTTAAGTTTTACAATAGTTTCCCCTCTTCTCTTACCCCTGTGCTATCCCCAGCTCCGGGTAAAGTGGTTAATCTTACAGTTGAAGCCCTCAACTATTCTGCAGTAAACTTGATTTGGTATTTACCTCGGCAACCAAATGGCAAAATCACCAGCTTCAAGATCAGTGTCAAACATGCCAGAAGCGGCATAGTGGTGAAGGATGTCTCCATCAAAGTGGAGGACATTTTGACTGGGAAATTGCCAGAATGTAATGTAAGTGTTCCTGCAGCATGTTTTCTCACATCAACATTTTTATTAAGCTTACATCTTCAAGTTTTCATATTTTGCAAAATTATACTCTTAGACAATAAGTGTCATGTTATGTGACACTGGCTCTATTTTAGGGGTGTGCATTAAAGATTGGAAGATAACATCTACAAGGCCGATCTTAAAAGACTTCATTAATGGGACAGCATTTGGTTCAGTAGTGTGTTGTAAGAGGCTGCTTGTTTGTTCCCGGCTGCTCAGACCTGAAATAATTACTCAGAAACTATATTAATTAAATCACCATTTGGCCTATTAGCTCTAGTTTCTTGTTGGCTAGCTCTTATATTAATCCATTTCCATTATTTTATATTTTACCATGAGGCTCATAGCCTACAGGCAAGTTTCCATCCGGCAGCTCACGCCTTTCCACTATGTGGCTAAATGGCATTTCTCAACTCCTCCTTCTTTCTCCCAGCATTCAGTTTAGTTTTCCCCACCTAGCTCTACTCTGCCCTATCACAGACCAAGGCAGATTCTTTATTAATTAACCAATAAAAGCAACACATATACAGAAGGACTGCCCACACCAGTAGTGGAGAAAGGACAGATGGAGACGGGGTGTGTTGGTGGGCTGGGTGTTCCAATTGAGGTATGACAGTATAGTTTCTACTGGAGTAGAGCCCATAAGTCCATGTGTCATAGGAGAAGATACCTGTAGGGGAAGACAGTCAATGTTAGATTAAACTGGTGGGATGTTTAATTTGGTGGCAAATCTTTATGAAAATATTGCCATTTTTCATTGATGTGAAACCTATGGAAATACTGTGGTAAAGCTTTTCCAGAAATTATCTTTGGTATTTTTTTTTATTGTGTTATCACTAATGTAGAAGCAGCCAAGCACAGATACTTTGTTTTAAATAGTTCAGTGAGGTCTCAAAGCTCTTTTGTTTCAAATTCCAATCTATTTTGAATACACACAATATGTGAACCCTATTATCTGAGGACATAACATTTTTATTGTTGTTTTCCTTTATTTGAATACTTTTGATTTAAAAAAATGGTAGGAATAATTAAGAACGTATATTGAAATTTTCTTAGGTCTTTTGGTCTATTGACTTAGTATGAAATTTAAAAATTCTTAATGATAATTTAGCTGCTTCTTTACCTTCATTTTATGCTACTTTAAATTCTACAGAGGATTTAGAGATGGATATAATACAATGGATATAATAGATACATTCTGTTCTAATATTATAGACATCAGTGACCATAATTAAAATCTAGCAATTTTTTTTCTGAAACTCAATTTGTTAAATTTCTCATACACATTGAGAAATGATATTTATAGTACAAAGAAAAAACTAAATGGGTGGTGCTTCTTACCTAGACTTATCCTGTGGTTATTCCTCCTGCTGTTTCCTTTACTCACTAGGAGAACAGCGAGTCTTTTCTGTGGAGTACCACCAGCCCGTCTCCGACCCTCGGTAGAGTTACACCTCCTCTTCGCACTACACATCCATCCAGCACCTTGGCCCGGAGTAAGATCAGCTCTGTGTGGAAAGAGCCTGTTAGTTTTGTGGTGACTCACCTGCGACCGTATACGACATATCTCTTTGAAGTCTCAGCTGTTACAACGGAAGCAGGGTATATTGATAGTACCATTGTTAGGACACCAGAATCAGGTACGATTTAATTTTGTTAGAAAAAGAGAAAATGACCTGAACTTATATATAGGATTAATCTTTCATTCTGTCCACAGATTTTTTTTTTTACTGTTAATCTTACTTTCTTTAAGGAACTTTTTCTCCCATATTAGATAATAAGCATCCACTGGGAATGTCTTCAGTGCTAAACAATATCTAAAAGGAAAAGATGTTTGAAAGAGGGAATTCTTTAGTTAGTGTTAATGACAACTAGCAATCTATGCCCTCTGTAATTCTTCCTAATTGTCTTTACTCTTCCAATGCATCTTAGTTATCTGTAGTCTTCCCACTGGTACATTATTACCAGATGTACAAGGACGCTATCTGAATCAGCAGAGCCAATCTTGATCAACATTTCAGTGTCAAATTATAACAGAGGTTGAATATTTAACTGCACATATCTTTATGCACAGCATTTTCCTTTTTTTTTTTTTTAGCATTTTTCTTGATTGGAAAGTAAAGGCAGTAATTAGGATTTTCTCTGTGTTGGGACTTTGGGGCTAAGTTAGACATAATTAACACTATTCATTTTGGAAAGTCATATTTATAGGTATGATTTATTTATGCATGTATTTATGTGGATACTGATACAGTATCATAACAAATAGTGTAGATATTATGAACATAATATATACCTGATATTAACACAAAATATATATTATACATCTTAACACCAAATAGATGTCTAATAAGTATATTGTAATATAGCATCAGGCATCAGATATGATTAGTAGTTTTGAGGATACCGGAAATTATTGGTAAGGCAATTTTTTTCTTTTGGTTCAAAGGCATGCATGTCGGGTCCTATTATTTTCCTTCACCTGTTACTTTGAAATTATTATAGTCTCTATTTAAATAGCTATTTTTGAATCACGAAAATCATATAAAATGAAATTTATTGGACAAGAATTTTGAATAAATACTCAGAGTTGTTCATTAGAACAAAGATATATTCTGATGTGAAAAATAAAGGTCATTGGGCCTATGTTTGAGGGCTTTTTTCTCCTTAACTTTTCTATTCTATCTGTATGTCCACGAGAAAGAGTTTCTCAAGCCAAATATCCACATTGGTTGGAAGCATTTGTGTGTGTGTGTGTGTGTGTGTGTGTGTGTGAATGTGTGTGTGAGCAAGAGGGAGACAGAGAAAAATATTAATGATTAATGTATGTATTATATATGTTATATATGGCTATGTATAACTAATATGCATGTGATTATACTGGGAGGATATCACATTGGAAGGATTAGTTTACAGTAATTTTAAGAATGAAGTACATTGCATCATCATATACATTTATTTAGAAAACTGTGAGAAGAGGTTAATCTAATCATTTCATGGGTCTTACTCAAATTCTTCATTTCTAAGCTTTTGTAATTTTTTTTCACGTTTAACATACTTTGCTTTTAGTGTTTTTTTTTAATACTTTGTATTGCACTATTTGTTTTTAACAGGGCATCTCTTTATCTTAAATAAATAAATAAATATAGTATATTTATTTTCTTTTTGTTAATTTCAGTGCCTGAAGGACCACCACAAAACTGTATAACAGGCAATGTCACAGGAAAGGCCTTTTCCATTTCATGGGACCCACCGACTATTGTAACAGGGAAGTTTAGCTACAGAGTTGAACTATTTGGACCAACAGGTACGACTTAGTCCACTTTGCTTTTACACTTTAAAATAAAACCTATAAAACAATGGTTCATTTCTATTTTTTTAAAAAACACAAATTCTTGAAAGGACCCTAAATTGAGGTAAATAATTGAAAATTAATGAGGAAATCAAGTCCTTTAGATCTTCTGTTGAAAACCACAAATGCATGAAAGGAGGCTAAAGTGCCGTTCATGTTCTCAACTGGGAAGAAAGAACTAGAGAAGGACTCTCAGGAAAATTTTAGACATGACCTACACCTTCAAGCATTTGATCCAGATCTTGACTTTTATTTAAAAGAATATTAATTTTAGACTATGACTAATCAGGTTTCCATGTATAACAGGCATTCACTTCTAATCACCAGAGCTCTCTAGATATTCTACAGGGAATCCCTGTATTCTGTGCAGTGTTATTGTGACCCTAAATCCGCTGTGAAAAGGTTTTCAAAGTGATATTGGTGATTTTAAATGGCAACAAATTCTCCACCTTTAAACAAGTGGGACTTGAGTATTATCTTGTCAGAGGAACTGGAGGAATTCAGATATACTGCAGGCAGTAAATTAAACATTAAGTTTTACGGAATATGTGATCTCGTAGTTTCTGTGAAAGTTTAATTCTGCCAGTGATCAAATAACATAAACTCTCCCACTGCTGTTTATTTGAGGCACTAAAAAAAAGCCTTAAAGTTGCAAATTCTTTCCTTGTGCAATGTCTGTGGTAGGCAATGCATGAGTAGACTTATTTCTAAGTAACTTCTGAAAATCTAATACATGAAGTTTATAAAAGTAAAAGAAAGCTCATTTCCTATCATTGACCCCAGTGTGCTCACATGTGCATGTGTGTGCGCCCCCCCCCAGAGTCCATAGGTACCCACTCACACACATCTTTTCTATTTGGTATTTTTTCAGCTCTTGAATGGCATATACATTCTTTTAATCAGAAGTTTGAATGTTGAAAAATTCAAAGGAGGAGGAAGTAGGCATGAGAATAAGCAGAGTTGACAAATTTAGTTTTATTGGGAATAAATACTGTTGGGTTGCTAAAAATGAGAAACAAAAGGAAAACTGACATAAGAGTGTTGAGAATTACGGTGTTTCTGATGGTAGAGGTAAGATCTCCTAAATGTAGGGATAGAACTAAGATACAAATATGGCTTGTCTATAGAAGTGAATTGTAACATTCCTAATACTGCAACCTTTTAAAAGAGTTTCTCAAGTTGTGACCCCCAGGCATACAGTTAGTTTCTTTGCTCCTTTCTAATTGCACTTTTGCTACTGTTATCAATCATAAGGTAAATATTTTTGGAGATTAAAAATATTTTCGAGGTTTGCCAAAGGTGTTGTTGACCCATAGGTTGAGAATCACTGGTTTGTAGTAAGGCAGAGTATGGTTGGAGGAAAGGGGTTGTTGGTGGGATTGTGCAGACATTTTCTTATTGATTTAAGTATTTCAACATTATTGGAACAAGACCACCACCTGAGACTGAAAGGAGACAGGAGGTTTTGGAAGTCTGAAGAGAAAGCATAGAACAATCATTGAGAAGGCAAGACCATTTGCCTATGGAAGTTGAGAAAATGCAAGGCACCATTTTAGGAATTATTTGAAACATGGTCAAGGTCCAAGTCATGGAAGTTGGGATGGGTTTGTGCTTTTCTCTTCCTCCTTCAACAAGAGCAACTGAAGAGCATTGGAGTTTTATGTGAGGCAATTGTTATTGACAGTAATATTGAGTGGAGTGGGCATCAGGGATGAGGTAATAGCATAGCCAATGTAAGATTCTTGAATGGGAGGTTTATTGAAATTAATGTTTCCTCATTAATTTAATGAATATCTGGAGTTCAGGTAGAATAATGTGGCAGGAGATAGTTGCATGAAAATGAGACAATACATCTTTTGTAGGTACTGATAATGATATGTATGATCAGAAAATTACTTAAGAAGGCTTTATAATTTAATGCTTATCTCTCAGGATAATAAAATCAGTACACATTGAAATGGTAGTGTAGAGTTATACACCATGAGCAGAATGAAAGTGAATGGCCCAAGCTAATGGATATCATGTTGACATGGGTTTGAGAACTGTGGACTTCCTATAAAGAGGCAGGGCAATAGTGCTCTTTGACCCTCCTGTTTCTCCTCCAAGCTCTGAGATCTTGAAGTATATCACACACCATCATGCTCACCATCATTATATGCTAGGGACCTAACCCAGAGTTTTGAGTGTGTTAGGCAAACAGTATCCTAAATGAACTGTGTTTCTAGCCGCTGTTTTCCATTTAAGTATATTAAAAAGGAAAATAGAAACTCAACAGAACTCTTTAACATAAGAAAATTATGTTAAGCACTGGAATATCTTACGTTGCTTCTTCTGTTCAAATTTGCATAGAACTAAACCAAATATTTAAAATATATTCACTCATAATAATAAGATTTTAGCTTAGTAGTCTGGTTATTGTCCTTGCTTTTACACATTATATGAAATGATTACATATTTATAAAAATAACCCATTGGTCTGGTCTGCTTTGTGCAGGGCGGATTTTGGATAATAGCACGAAAGACCTCAGATTTGCATTTACGCACCTGACACCATTTACAATGTATGATGTCTATGTTGCTGCAGAAACCAGTGCAGGGGTGGGACCCAAGTCAAATCTTTCAGTATTTACCCCTCCAGACGGTAAGAACTCTCTCTCATGCAGATTTAATGCGATCAGTTTTCAAATGCTTGTGATTTTTATTGAACTGGTAAAACAATTTTAGAAGGAATTTGGTTTATGTCTACTTAAATCCCATAATTTTCCTTGTTAAATTTCTGCCTACCTTGTTGTGAATCTGTGTTCTCTAGAATACTAAAACTTCAGCATGCTTCTTAGAGAAAAAAGACCCAGCAGCAAGGACTGGAGAAGACTGTGTGCACTTAAGGTGACAAGGAGTCAAAATGGCTTTTTACAAACACCAAGAAGTCATAAATTCATCTTACATTTTTAATATTGCTTAATGGCAATATTTGGCAGACATAGAATGTGTTTTCTCACCAAAGTCATTTCTGAAGGAATCACTATATTCTTATCACCCAGAACAATGTATTTTGATAATCAAAGAGTTTTCTGAACTAGTAAGGATTCCCAGTGGGAACAAAATACAGAGATTTGAGAGTTTACAGAAATTATGAGAATAATGTATCTCAAGAAATTTTTATATGTGTGCTTATTAAGCATCAATATTTTTGGTGAAATCTATTGTTCAAGTATTATTTTTATATTGTTATAAAGAACCATTTTGATAGTTCATCCTCAACTTGCTCAGTGGCTTCCTTTCTGCTTAGATACAATAATTGGCATGAAGGCAATTGTGGTTCAGAATAAACTAACACTTGAGAAAGTCTGCAGTTTGTTTGTGTGGTTGCTAACATACAGTAACTGGTAATACACACATACACACACACATGCCTACACAGTTGAACTGGGCATGTCTTCACTATTCTTGCTCATGGATTAGACCATTAGAGGGCAGCAAGTGTCAGGAAATTCTAATCATCTCTCTCTTTTTAAAGGGAAAAAATTAACCCAATACTATTTGTTGAATAATGTAGAAGAATATAGTATTTATTAATTTAAGATTAAAATCTATGTGTATGTTATACATTTGTATAGGTGAATATGAAGATTAAAATGGGAATGTATAGTCCATGAGGAAAAAGGTTTCATTTGTTGATGTTGAGACTTTAAGGTTTTGCCCCATCCAGAGCCTTCGCTTTGTATGGTTTTCCTAAAGTTTTCTCTAATTCAATCCAAACAGGACTCTTCAGCATTTCTCAGAAAGTCAACAGTGGAGTCTCAGAAACACAGTGGAGATTTTTCTCAAATTTATTTAACCCACTAATTTTTTCTTTCATTAAATATTTAGTGTGTGTGTGTGTGTGTGTGTGTGTGTGTGTGTGTGTGTGTGTTACATACCTCTATGCCAAGGGGCATGTGTGGAGATGATCAGGGAACAGCTTTCTGGTGTGGACTGTGGTTCTTTCTTTTTACCTTTTGTGTCCAGGGTCAAACCTGGGTGATCCTGTTTACCTGCTCGTGCTCAGTGGTAGCGTTCATATTTAGCAAGTGTTAGGAACTTAGGATCAATCTTCAAAATGGAAATAATCAAAGCAAGACAAATTTTGAAACCCAACAAAATCATTACTTTTTATCATTAATCTTGATCTCCAGCATTTGACCAAGATAAGGAATTATTTGGCCAAGATAATACATTGCCACGACAAGGCTACCTTGCCTGAATTTGATGTCACTTAAAATTTCATTCCCTCTATTTGTACGTGTTTTCTTCACAAAATGCACAGAATCCTGAAGACCCTCATTCAGAATTTTCACATGGACTATGTTTCACACTGAATTATCTTGAACGGATGACTCTTTTGTTGAATATGAAAAGCAGTTGGTCCTGAATTTCATCTTACCATCTCCAATAGCTTCCTATCTTAGAGACTGCGTCCTGGAGACACTTAGGGGGTTCTCCACTGTCTACAGCAATACCTATGAAGGCTGGAAAGGCGTGGATCTTACCTGTCCAAGCCTGCATTCCTTTGTGGGGATCCATGACCATTCAGCTTCAGGAAGTTTTCATGGGCTTTAGCAATTGTAAAATGTTTTTGGTTACTGACATTAGTTAATCCTCCTCGCAATAATGAAATTGTGCCACAAAAGAATTCTGAAGCTACATGAGGCGACCTAATACCTCATTGCACTAGCTACAGTCAAGAAAATTAAGATCCGAATCTTATTCTGTACCATTTATCGTTATAACAAGGTTTGCTGTATTTTAATTAGCATTATTTATTCACTGCCCCATATCTTAAAGTATTAAATTTTCTGCTTTAATTAGAATGATTAGAACTAGCTTACTTCTAAATAGGGTTCTGACTAGCATCCAGAAATTCATAGGCAAATGCTGAATTGACTTCTTATAGAGAATGGCATGTACTACCACAGGGTGACCGAGTTCATTAACACCAAGTCACTTAAGATCCATAGTCCATTTGGTTATCAGAGAAAGGATGCTACTTCTATAGTAGCTCTCTAGGATCTTTCCCTCATGTTTTTATGCACACATCTCTTTCTATTTTACTGAGCACATATCTACTTAGGCATGAGGAGAGATGACAGAGGAGGGAATTGTAATTTAATAATGCCCAATGTTCCAAATACCACATAATTGTTGGAAAACAACAGAATCCCATCACTTCGTGTTTTTCACGAATCTCTTTAGATTTTAGTTTTAGTGGTTCCTCATTGTCTTTGAATAGAAGTTTAATCTCGCTGAATCAAATTATGGAGAAAGGTTACTTTCATGTGTTTCCTTTGCTTCAATATCATTGCCCTGTTTCATTTCTTCTAGTAGGAGAAAAGAGCTTTCCATCTAAAAATTTAAAATTTACCAGAACTGATGTGTATTAGTTTTGTTTCTGTTCTACTTCTCATTTTTCATAAACCTTCCAAATGTGTTGTGTTGAGAACGACTCATTCTCTGTGGCTAACTCCTTCAGAATTGATTCTGCACTGTGAATAATTGCCCTGTGTGCTTGGTTTTCTTTAATTTTATATCGATATTAAAGGGATCAACCTAATCCACACTTCTCTGGTTTCTCCATAAGAGCATGTGGGATACCAGATAATTGTCTTTCTAAAGAGAAAACAGAACTGTCTGCTTCACTTCCTTCATCAACTAAGTTTTTTTATGGTCAGTACAATGAATGTAGCCTCTTAATCTTTACTTGAATTACAATCACCGGCATTAGTGTCATGATGTAATTTTTATTTTGTGGATAAATATGTGTAAAAGGGAATATAGTAAAAGCCATAAAATTTATTTATGAATTGGGCTCACATCCTAATAGTTATAGTAGACGTGTATTTTTCTATGGTATTGATATTTTCGATGTGTTCCTATTATGCTTTCACAAAGTAGAAAGGACAATTCATTTATTTCTCAAGTAGAAGACTTATTGTCTGGTTAAATAAAAAGTTTAGGTATGAGCTAATGTTAATTTAAATTAATTTGAAAAATGACTACTCTCTTCTGTGATCTATATTGCACAATGCTGTTTAAGGTCTTTGCTACACAGCAGCTCCATAAAAGGGTGTGAAACAAAGGTATAAAGAGGTTTGCTGTTTCTGTTGCTCTGCTTTGCGACCTTACAGTAACTTGAGAAACTTTTCTGCTCTTGGATAACACAGAGGGGTAAACACAGTGATAGCAATATAGCTAGAAACAATGCTTGCAGCAGAATAGAGCTTTCTTTTACTTAATTTGATAATAAAAATAAAACTTCGCTTCTACATAAAATGATAATTTCATTGAAATAAAACAGGTGAGCTGCTGTAGAAGGCTTTCTGCCTCTTTCGTCCTTGAGTTTTCAGGACCATGAGTATGTTCAAAGATGAATGAAGGACATGATGTAATGCCTACCCTTATTTAGTCTTGCTTCATTGTCTTCAAGGCACTGGGAGGTTTCCTAGATATCACTCTTGACCATTTTACACCTACCACTTGTTTTAACTACTTGGTGCTGTATGCAAACAGTTGTTTGCTTGTCCTATTTTTTCCCATTTCAAAAAGCGAGGACACCTAAACTTTGGTCCTACATGGTTAACGTATAAACTCAGCAGACAAATTAATTCCACTGAGTCTTCACATATGTTCATGTAATAAACTAAGAGACAGCAAATTGCCATTGTCAACTATATCTCATTGCATCCTGGCTGTTCCAGAGACTGTTTGGGGGTGTGTTATTAATTTTTTTTACAAAGACTTCAAAGTTTTGACTAGACATTAATTATCCATAAGAGCATCTTTGAAAATTCTTCTTCTTCTTCTTCTTCTTCTTCTTCTTCTTCTTCTTCTTCTTCTTCTTCTTCTTCTTCTTCTTCTTCTTCTTCTTCTTCTTCTTCTTCTTCTCCTCCTCCTCCTCCTCCTCCTCCTCCTCCTCCTCCTCCTCCTCCTCTTCATCCTCACTATTATTGCTGTGTTTGTGAACTGTTGGAGCCCTGAACTTGTCATGGTGTGATTGTGGAGGTTAGGGAGCAGCACTGGAAAGTCTATTCTTTCTTTCCTTTCATTGGGAGTTCTGTGCATCCAGCTGAGATACTCAAGCTCAAGTTGTCAGGCTCAGAGGCAAGTGCTTTTCTGAGCATCTTGCCAGTCTGGAGATTATTTTGGTGATGCAGTCTGATCAAATGGTATGACATTTTGTTTTGGGGAAATGATTTCATGTGACCCTGTTGCTCATATTTTGAGAGGAATGCACATAAAGCTAGTTTTAAATTTCCATGCATTTAAGGAATCTTTTGCTACACTGAACTTTTTAATATGTTAATAATTATTCTAGTCAATTTCCCCAGAGCTATTTATATATCTAATATTATGGGCTAAGGATTTAGGGAATATTTTGCATTGGAAACTGTATTCTCTCTTTTTAATTCTATTTCAAAATACTTTTTAGTTCCAGGTGCAGTGTTTGATTTACAAATCACAGAGGTAGAAGCCACAGAAATAAGAATTACTTGGAGAAAACCTCGACAACCAAATGGAATCATTAACCAATACCGTGTGAGGGTATCAGTCCAGGAAACAGGAGTTGTTTTGGAAAACACACTACTCACAGGACAAGATGAGGTAC
Source organism: Alexandromys fortis (assembly GCF_014885135.2). NCBI lineage: Eukaryota > Metazoa > Chordata > Mammalia > Rodentia > Cricetidae > Alexandromys > Alexandromys fortis. The sequence goes on along the minus strand of NW_026067906.1, from coordinate 8,334,416 downwards.
TGCACTTTCATTTCCCACTTTGCCAACGCAAAATATTGGTTGGTTCTGTTGGTTCTCGTCCTGATGACTTGGTGGATTTGCCAACCTTCTACATAAAAACTTGACAAACTTGCTAGACCAGGAAGTAAAATACATTGAGATATTAACTAGATTGTAGTCTATTTTAGGTCATGTCAGTTAGTGTCACAAGGCTCTTTCATACGAAAAATTTTCATGGAGCCATCACACAGAACTAAAGCTATTTCTATATGTGGGTTTTATTATTCTAATCTGGTTAATGACTGGCTTGGAGACAATGATTGTGATGTCAATGCTCTCTCGGGGGCTTATAACTTAGAACAGTTGCCAAGAAAGAAAAAAGAAAGGAAAAAGAAAAAGACTATTGTCCACAAGTGATTCTGTCCTTTTGGACCTAAGAAGCTAGCTAACAGCCTCAGCTTTACCTTTTATTAGAGAAAACATGTAACTAAATACAAAGAAAGCCAAGTGCTCCATTCAACACAAGAGACTTCAGGCCTCCTAATACATTGTATTTCAGCACAGTGGCTGTCTTAATTTCTTCTCTTGTTGTTAGGAAGTGCAGGTGGCTGATGTGTGGCACTGTCTACTCTCCAGTCCAGCCAGCCACTCACCTGTGAGAACCCTTGAAGTCCCCAGACTTCTCATAACCTCCTCGGGGCACTCTAAGGCTAAGTGTACTTAGAAACAGAGTAGCAATCAGTGGGCCATTAGAGATGTATGTGAGGCTTATTAAGAAATTGGCCTCTGCTGTTTTTAGTTCAGAATTTCCATTCTTATATTATAGTACCATTCTCTGTCTCCCCACTTTCTCTGTTTCTGGTACCAGAAGACCTCCTTTAACTCTGGCATTGATTTCACTGCAGTCCTAATGCTATGTAGCTATTCAGTATTTCTCACTCTAAGTTGTGACCCACCTCCATCCCCAGGTTAAACTTCAGTTGTATGTTGTGTTCTTTATTCTGTGTAATGGATTGCGAGTTATATGTTTTCTGATATTCTAGTTGGCGTCTCATCAAAGAGCAGAAGCTTAAACATTTGTTGCTGCTGAAGACATCTTAAAATAGATGCAAGGTTTTCTTTGAATCAGGGGACAGGTTTCCCAAGTTGGCTAATGGTATTTGTTGAATGGCCAGACACACCTGTTTTTCTCTTGAAGTTAAAAGGTCCCGAAAGGACCAGGTGGAGATTCTGCAACATAGTAGAAAGGATATTATTATTAGAGTTGTCCAATGTGCATTTAAATATGGACCTGGCTATTACAAGTTAAAATGGTTAAGAGTGTAGGTGTAGAAGGCAAATGATTAGGGCTTAGTGCCTGGTTCTGCCAATACTGATGGTTTAATCCTGGGAAGGGAGGCTTAACTCTTACGACTTGAGATTTAAGTTAGGAATTACATGATTTCCTATAATAAAGGGTCAGTGATGAGGACTTCATGGATGATGTCTATGTATCAAGAGCTTATCAATGCAGCTGACATTGTAGTAAATTCTGTGCTGATATTTATGACTTATTGGAATTAATCTTGACATTAGAGCTTTCCCTCTACTGGACATTCAATTTCTCAACTCCTCTTAAGAAGAGTCACTTATTCTTATGTCTGTAAAGGGATCATTTTTTTCTTACACCAAATTCGTTTCAGATGCTCTACTTCCTCGTGTGAATGATTGCTGTGTTCACTTTAGAACATTCATATGGGTGGTGGATATAATAAAAAGGTCTTAACCAAGGGGCCTTGGGTCTTTGGCCTGTCTCTGCTGTGCTTTACACTGTTGTTGTTTTTTTTTTTTTTAAATATGTTTTGGCTCTTTTTGCAACTATGCGTTCTATATATTTCAATGAATTCAGAATATGCATGGATGAATGAGATACATATTTTATTTTTTTAAAAAAGAAAACAAACTATCTGTTTTCATTTTACATACCAATTCCAATTCCCACTTCCTCCCCACTTCCATCCACTCCTCAGAGAGGGTAAGGCACATTGCTTTGGGGAATGTCCAAGGCCCTCCCTATTATATCTAGGCTGAGCAAGGTATCCATCCAAAGATAATGGGTTCCCAGAAAGCCAGTACAAGTGGTAGGAATAAATCCTAATGTCCCTGCCAGTGGCCCCTCAGTCTGCCCCAGTCATACAACTGCCACCCAGATTCAGAGGATCTAGTTTGGTCCCCTGCTGGTTCCTTCCCTGTCTTGCTGGAGTTGGTGAGCTCCCATTAACTGTTTCAGTGGGTGCCCCCATCATGGTTATGATCTCTTTGCTCATATTCTTACTTCTTGCCCTCTTCAGCTGGACTTTGGGAGCTCAGCTCAGTGGTCTGCTGCTAGTCTCTGCCTTTGTTTTCAACAGTTGCCGGATAAAGGTTCTATGATGACATTTAAGATATTCATCAATCTAGCCAGGTGGTGGTGGCACACACCTTTAATTCCAGCACTCAGGAGGCAGAGGCAAGCAGATTTCTGAGTTCAAGGCCAGCCTGGTCTACAAGAGTTAGTTCCAGGACAGATTCCAAAGGTACAGAGAAACCATGTCTCTAAAAAGCCCTCATCTTAAGCAGGGAGGGGATCAGATAAAAATGTAGAGCTCAATAAAAATCAATAAAAAAAGAAAATAAGAGAAAGCCCCCATCTCCATGCTCCCAGTTTTGTCAGGCAATCTTGTCTATTTCCCATTTCCAAGTAGATCTATATATGTTTTTCTTAGGGTTCAGCTTCTTACTTAGCTTCTCTCGGGTCAAGGACTACAGGCTCATTATCCTTTGCTTTACAGCTAGTATCCACTTATTAGTGAGTACATACTGTGTTCATCTTTTTGTGCATGGGTTACCAAATGAGATACTTTGATTCTTTAGCTGTTTGGTGCTGAAATATTTGGTTGGTGATGTTTACTAAGGCTCCCTGCTTTCCTTTTAGACTTGTATTTCTGATAGTGACCTTTGGGGATTTGAAACCCATGAAAATACAATCTAACCTACACTGTTATCACTAGTCTTATTAATTTGATCACATGACCATAAAAGGGAGCTGAAATTTCATTAGAGTGACCAAGTGACATCTCGTGGGCACAAGCGTTCAGCATTTTATTTGCCATATGGTACCTTAAGATGCTATTCTGAATATTAATACAATTAATAATAAGGCTTTAACTTTTTATTGTGGATGGACAGATTTTTTATGCAACAGCTTCTCTTTCTCATTAATTCTGGTTTCCAGATCATTTCTACTGAGTCCCCCTCCTGAGTGCATTTTGTAGTATGACAGTGATCCTTTCTCCCAACTCAGCATAGTGTTCTATAGTGAGTTAAGCTAGATCCATGCCTAGCAGAACTAATTTCTCCATTAGTGCGAATTTCTCCTATTAAAAGAAAGATTAAAATTAAATTTTTGTAAACTTTATTCTTTTGGGACTGAAGCCTGAAGATCATTGTTGTCATCCCTCTATGAAATGATATCTAGTTGAATATCATATTTTGATATTGCCAGAGGCAATTTTATCTGGTAGCCATCAACCTGGCTGGTAGCATCATAGACTTCAGAGATCAATATTGACGGTTTTTTCACCCTACACCTTTCTCAAGTACATCAATGTCTTCACCTGGTGAACCAGAGGAAAGAGCCTGGTTAGTCTGTCCAGAGGAGGCTGAGTAGGTAGCAATGCCTTAGCGAGAGTGTATTGAACACAGATGAAGAAAACCTGACTAAAGCCTGAAACATTTGCTCACCCAGGTAATGCCAAGAGTCAGCATCCTTTAGGATGCTTTCAAACATGTTAACTATAAACTTTCCTTTTACTTTTTGCTCTTGGAGAGCAATACAAATGATATATTGAAATAGGAGTATCTTTTTTTTTTATGGTATGGAACTTACAAATTTTATGCTTTTTTTAGTTAAACAAAACTTCACAGGCTAATGTATCAAATATATAAAATCCAATGTTAAATTTTTATTCTTAATTGAATACCAGTTGTACTTAAGGAATCTAGAGATTACTAAGTCTCTACTGTTTGGCAAATACAAAGCCATACAATTTTGTGGCCTACAGAATAACTAAAAATTCAAATGTGTAAGGAGTGTCATTCTAACCAAGAGGCATTTTAGAGAACTTACAGGCAAAACACGGACATTGCAAGCTGAAGAACAGTCACTCAGTTCCTACTGTGTTCAAGAAGCAAAAGCCAAGAAGCTAAAGTGATCTTTATAGCGTATAAATAAAGAATATAAAGGTGTTCACATATACAATTTCAAGGTTCTCTGAATATTAATTTCACCGGGCAACCATGTCAAAGTCATACAATGAACTTCCTTGATTAAAGCAACAGAAGTCTATCTTCCCGGGTTTTAGAGATGAGAAACCCAAACTCAAAGTGTCAAAGTCTTCCTCTGACAAAGTGTTGCCCTCAACAGACTCCTACTTGACAAAGAGAGCAGGAAACACTTTCTATTCATATGAAACCTTTGAAATAATGTTGGATATATTTTTTCCATTTCAATTGATACTCTT
>NW_026067906.1:8298287-8328028 GCF_014885135.2 Alexandromys fortis | reverse complement strand
GGGAGGTAAGGGGAGATGGGGAGAGAAAAGTGAGAAGGGGAGGTTGGGGGGAACTTGGGATAAAGGAAGGTCGGATAGGGGAGCAGGGAAGCACACATCTTAATTAAGGGAGCCATCTTAGGGTTGGCAATAGGAGTATCTTTTAAGAATAAGTCAGACATCCCACAAATTCGATTCAGCAGAACTCCACTGAGTCTGAGCTGATAGAAATCCCACTTGTTGCAATGAAGGTTACTACATGTAAAATCAAGTTGGTTTATTCAGGTGGATTGGGAATTTAACTCTGCAGACTTCTAGCTCTTTCACATAAATTCCAAGGATTCCTCTGTAACATATGCTAGGCCTTTCATGTTGATGAATTGTGACATTCCCTAATTCAGTGGTTTTCAACTAGGAGCAACTTTGCTTTTTTTTTTTTTAATGTAGGGTAACCTCTAAAGACATTGTCTTTATGACAACTGGAGATAGACTTTTAAGGGATATGGGCCAGGGATGCTACTACGCATCCTGTAGTGCGCAGGATGGTAAGACCAGTAACAAATTTACTTAATGTGGAAAGTCAACAAGTCAATAGCTATCGCGTCCAGTCATTTGCACTCAGTAGGTGTCAAAATTGTCAGCATTGCAGTGGGCTTTCCTTTTGCAGTCTAGTTCCTTTAGTTCTGCCTCTTTCCCTCTGCCTCTTGACATTCTTTTTAAAGTTTAAACCCATATAGTCATATTTTGCTATTAAAATTCACTCTTTTCTCACTGGAAAAGCCTAACAACTAACCTAATGCCATTTTGAAAGAGACAATATGCGAGAACTATTCTCAGCATGGGAAAATCCATGATCATCTGCAATACTCTGGCTTGATAGGAAACTAGAGTTCAATTCATTGCCCTGGTTTGAGTTGGGCACTTTTCCAATGAAAATTAGAATTGGGGTGAGATTCGGAGTCAAAAGCATTCAAGTCAACTCTGATGTCAAAATGGCAGTTTGTCAACAGGTCTGTTCAACTTAGTTAATTGTCGGAATGCTATGGTTGCCTCGCCAAGATTTATTTGACATGTGGTTGAAACTATCGAGAGATTTAATGCAAAAATCACTGTTTAAGGAGAAGCTCCTTGTGCTACCTCATGATGTCATCCACAGAGCTTTGTATATGGGAGATTTTCAAAGAGCAAATGATTGATAGTGGGAGCAGCTGTGTGGTTCCAGCAGCGCCTATTGGCTGGAATACCACAGTGTTTCTGAATTAGATCTTTGTGATTCATGTCCTTCTCCATTTCCCTATGGAGTCAGAGCTCAAATGAGTTGTAAGAAGATAGAAAAGCTTTACTTTGTCCTACTGCAGATTCTCTTTCCTAGGTTCTTTATACTATTATGAATGATGGCCTTCCGGGCATCCTCTATCTTTTCCCAAAATGTTTTCCTGGCCAAGATTAAGAATGATTTGTGTGTGTGTGTGTCTGTGTGTATCTCTCTCTGTGTGTGCATGTGCATATGTGTGTGTATGAATGTATGCACATGCCACGTGTGAGTCTTCCCATGTGTGCTCACTTAAAGTCTTATATCGGGATGTATTTCCCTATTGCTTCATTTATTTCTAAAAACACTTTTATTAATTCTTAGTGATTTTCAATGTGTTTTGATCATATTCACCCAAATTCCTTCTCTTTATTCCGCCAAGTTTCACTCCCACCTCCCTACCATGCCCAATGTCATGTCTATAATTTAATTATTTTATTTAATAACCCATTGACTCCAGTTTGTGCTGTCCATACATTTCAGATGTAACAACATCTACTGGAGTGTTGTCGACCTACCAGGGGTCAAATCCTTAAATTGTCTCTCTCCTGTTAGAGCCATCACTCTGGTTTTTGAGACATGGTCTCTCCCAGAACCAGAACTCATAATTTTGGCCATGATGGCTGGTCAGTAGACATACTACATCCACCTGTCTATTACGATTTTTATGTTTAGCATGTGCACATGAGAATGCATGCTCTCATGTTTATGGGAGCATGTTTATGTTCACAAGCTTGTTGAGGTCAAAGGTTGATGGGTGGTATTCCCCTCAATCTCTTTCACTCTTTTAGTTGAGATAGGATCTTTTTAAAAGAGTCCAGTGCCTGCTCAGAAAGCTGGTCTAATGAGGCAGCTTGTCATGAGGGCTTCCTTTCTCAGCCTTCTGAGTGCTGAGTCTGCAAGTGGGCTACCATGCTGCCTGGCATTTGTGCAGCTGCTGGAGGGATCTGAACTCAGGTTCTCAAGATTATTCAGTAAGCATTTGTAGGCAGAGACTGCTCGTTCGTTTTCCCGGGCACCCAGACCCAAAATAATCACGCAGAAACTATATTAATTACAATAATGTTTGGCCAATAGCTTAAGCATATTTTCAGCTAGCTTTTTCATCTTAAATTAACCCATCTCTACCACAAGGCTCGTGGTTTACCAGCAAGGTTCTGGGGCATGTCTGTCTTCTTTGGCAGCTACATGGCATCTCCCAGACTCTCTCTTCATCTCTGTTTGGATTTTCCACCTGGCTTTACTCTGTTAATCCACTGACTGAAAGCAGCTTCTTTATTAACCAACAGCAATAAAATATATTCCTAGCATACAGAGGGGAACTCCACATCAAGGATTTCACTGCTTTGGTCATCTTCCTAGCTTCTGGGTTATTTTATTTTAGTAATGTTATTTTGGAGTCTAGGAGTTTTCTTAAATCATTTCCCCATTTTTTTTTAATCTCACAGAAAAAAATGCCATTTAAATAACATGTTTTGTAGATATTTCAATTAATTGAACTATTTTAAGAATTTTTCACCTGAGTTTTTTTCTCTTGAGCATCTATTATTACTATAACTTTGAAAACACTGAACAAATCAGTGCTAACAAGGATAGGAATGTCTAGTATTGGCTCCAGCAGTAATGACAACCCAAAAGTATGTAAGGTGACTATGAATTAGGTGTCCCAGAGCATAGGAATAATCAGAACATACATAATTAATTGATTATTAATTTAAAAAGTATCAGAGTGTTTAGTTTGTAAGAAACAGAATACATTCTTTTAAAGGGGGTTTTAGAAGTGGGATTGGAAGCAAAAGAGACATTTTTTTTTCTCTGTATGGTAAGACTCCATCAACCCACTACCTGCATTCCGCAGCTAGCATCGTTCTGAATGCTCACTCCCTCAGCTGGCTCCCATTTTTGCAGTAACGGATGGACTTCAAAATGAACTCCAGACTTCCTAGCAGTCTTGCTCGCTATGGATCTTTTGAGAATCGGCATTTTCATTCATTTAATTATCGCATGGTTGTAACTAGGAAAATTCCTGATATTGTCTTGGCATCATTTAATCTACATTACAATCAATTGTTTCTGTTTATCTTAAACGCCTATGTTGACCAGTATGCTCAGATTAGAATCCAAAGTCCACATGTTGCTGTGATTCATAACCTCCTTGCAAGAATACATTTTAAATTAGTGGTTAATGTTCATTTCAAAGTAAACATTCTATCCATGCATTTGACTAGAACCTTTCATCCATTCTACTGTGGTTAGTTATAGTGGTTTGGGAACCACAAAGGAAGTGAAATCTAACAATCCCTGTCCCCACCTTCACTACATACATCTGTTATCTGCTTCTGATCTTTTCACTTCAGTGTCTGTTACCATGATAGATTTGACATATATGGATTACACTGTAGAATATAAGAACAAGGACAGTTACTGGGAATATATCTTAGAACCATGGCCAGGAGTGCTGTGAACACTGCTTCAAACCTATGCATTACAAGTTCCTATTTGTCTGCAATTCATTTGATTAAAGAGAGATTCTAATATCACTAGTATTGATAGTAAGCAGACATCCAATCACTCATAAGTAGTATACAAATGAGGATGCTTAGATAAGGAAGAAAAACACATTTATTAATATGCTCAAAATACTATTTGTAGATGAGAAGTTAAATTATTTATGTTACAAAACCTTAGCATGAAAATATCTAATTATACCATGCAGAAAAACAACACATGTTTGAAACTTATACCTCCTTTCCTCCCAAATACAGTATCAATCTAATAACTAGAGTGATCATATTATGTTACCATGGTGCAGTGATTTAGTTGAGAACAAAATCTTGAAAAGTAAAGAACACAATACTTATAGAAACATTATTTTCTTTCAAGATGCATAATTCCAAAGTGACCAAATTTTATGTCATGAAACATTGAGTTCTCATTGTTTGTAAATGCCGACTTTTTATTACAGTATATAAACAACCCCATGTCTCCAGAGATGATGAACCTAGTGGAACCAATGATAGGATTTTACGAGGGTTCCGCCGAGATGTCTTCGGACCTGCACTCTTTAGCTTCATTCATCTATAACAGCCCCCCATACAGTGACTTTCCTGGCAGGACGAGAGCTGAAGACCAGAGTTCACCAGTTGGTAGGTAAAACTTTAATTCTCTCTGAAGCCATTGAAACCATTATCGAACAGAGGTATGAACCTGAGCTTAGAGTTCAACCATGTTATTAATGGTCCATGGATTGGAGTCAGATATTTCTTTTTAACTGTCGGATAGCCTCAGGAAACAAATGGAAATGCCACCCAAGTAGTGCCTGGCCCTCTCTAACCCATTTGACCTTCTTCCTAAAGAAAGTAGCACCCCAGAGTCTCGAGCCAAGCTGCATAGACAATCAGTTATTACAGTTGCCAAAGCAGGTGTGATGGGGAGGGATTAATATATCTTCAAATCATTTACAGGCTCCACATTCTCTTCAGCTTTTGACAAATAGGTTTTCAAATGTCACTAAAGGCAAATAGGTCAGAAAGTTACAACTCCAGTGCACGGTGTGATAAACAGGTGTAGGTGTCCCTGGGATGTGGTGATGTCATTACCGTACACACTTGCTCTTTGGGGGTCAGGGAGGCTTATTGTTTCTAAAAGGAGAGTGTAATATATGGCAAATTGAAGGTACATGATTAGATAACACAGGACCACCCTGCTTCTTATGTTTTTATAAAATTTTTGTTAGGAATAGTGTGCTATTTCACTGCCGTTTCTATGATCTGGTATTTGCCTCATTCCAAAACAAAAGGTTTTTTTTTTGGCCTTCCATTTATGATAGAATTTGTAAAAGAAAATAACATTTCAATCAATATGTCTTTCTTTTATGGATTTATTTTTCTTGTGCAGAGCCAATTGGGGCAATACTAAGAACTAAAAGACTCACAGGTTCTAGTATAGCTGTTTCCTTATATATATTTCAAATTTAGTAGTTCCTAATTAAAATACATATGCAAAATTTAAAAATAAACATCTTAGACGTTTTTGTAGGCACATGCATGTTTCAGTTAAGTGTTAAGCAAGAATGCTTGCTGTAAGCAGTCACTGGGACTAGCAAATGATTAATTTTGAATCTGAATAAAACTTCCATTTGTTGAAGTCTACAATTAAAATTTAGTGTTGATTTATCATGTTACCTTCTTATATTACTTCCTAGTGTTTGCTTTTAGGAACAAAAACCTCAGCCAGTCTTTCCTGGAAAGTTATATATTTTTTTCTTAAAACACTGCTATCATGTTCTAAAACATTATATAGCAACTTACAAGTCTATATGATGAACACAAGATTTTTATAGATATTGGAGAGTCTTTAGAATTCATAAAATGTTTACATTTATTATGTATTGTTTGTCTACTGTTCTCTATATGAGAGGGTACGAAGATATTAATATGTCTTATTAGGTTTCATTGAGAAAAATAATTTTGATTGTAGAGCCAAATGTCTTTTTTTTTTCTTGTTTATTTCAAGTAGTCACCACCAAGAATCAGTACATAACTGACATCACTGCTGAACAGCTGTCTTATGTTATCAGGAGGCTTGTACCATACACCGAGCACACGATTAGTGTATCTGCTTTCACCATCATGGGCGAAGGACCACCAACAGTTATCACGGTTAGGACACGTGAACAAGGTACAAACACCTTTCCTATGAAACAAATACTTGCAAATATTATTCGCGTTAATAATTCTTTGACTTCTTCATCCCTATTAACTGTTCATTCTTCTTTTCAAGTGCCAAGCTCCATCCAAACTATAAACTATAAAAACATTAGTTCTTCATCTATCTTGCTGTATTGGGATCCTCCAGAATACCCCAATGGGAAAATCACTCATTATACAATCTATGCCATGGAACTGGATACACACAGAGCTTTCCAGATGACTACTGTAGATACCAGCTTTCTCATCACAGGTAGAAGGAAACGTCGTGTTTCTTTTTGCACTCCTCCTCCTCTGATAGAAATGTGCACTAATGTGCCTCTTAAATGCTGCAGTATGCATTCCAGATTCTGGTGACATGTGCTTCTTGGATATCTTAGAAACATTTATGGCAATAATGATACAACCTATTTCTTCAACTACTTCTACCCACAAAATATAAAAAAGGGTATCATCACCACTTTCACAGAAATACACATAACTTAAGAAATATTGCACTTAGGGTATGGAAATAATTCATTACTGAGGACTTGAACAAATGGACTCACGTGAAAATAAGCTGAAACAACTCAGTTGACAGGGGGTGTTTGACAATTATCCTTGCTGTGTGCCAAAAATTCTTTTTCCTCCAGCTTTAAGTTACTGCCTTAACATTACAGGAAAGATCTCTGATATTGTCTGCACGGAAAACCTTGAAGCCCAAGGAATTTGGGGACAAGGAGTATATGGAAACTGACTGAGAGAAATAGTCTTTCTAATAAATAATTCACATCAGCCCCATGGTAAAGGATGCTAAAAATATTATATTTTGAAGGTTTTAAATGATTATTCTTCTGTCCTTTAGGGTTAAAGAAATATACAAGATACAAAATGAGAGTGGCTGCCTCAACTCAGGTTGGGGAAGGGTCTTTGTCAGAAGAAAATGACATCTTTGTAAGAACTCCAGAAGATGGTAAGAATGTAGAGTGTATTTTTAATTAAGAAAGGAAGGAAGGAACAAAGTGAAGGAGGAAGGGAAGAAGGAAGGAGGGAGGGAGGGAGGGAAGGAAAAGGGAAAGGAAGGAAAGGGAAGGGTATTATTCTCTTGAATAATAAACCTCTACCTCATGGAAAATTCAGGGTCTAAAACAATAAGCATGAAAAATTACATGTTTTAACCCTTTTGTTCTATCCCTCCCAGTGCCAGAATCCTCACCTCAAGAGGTCAAAGTAACCGATGTGTCTCCCAGTGAAATGAGATTGAACTGGTCTCCACCTGAAAAACCTAACGGGATTATTATTGCCTATGAGGTGCTTTACCGAGATGCAGACAGTTTGTTTCTCAAGAACAGCTCCACAACAAACATAGTTTTAAGTGACCTAAAACCTTACACCCTCTATAATATTTCTGTCCGGTCATATACCAGACTTGGCCATGGCAATCAGTCATCCTCATCTCTCTCTGTGCGGACGTCAGAGACTGGTAAGTGTTTTTGTTTGCTTGCTTATTAATTAATTCTCACTTATGTAGTAAACACAGCTCTCAATTTCCTTGCTGTCTGTATTTTTTATGAGCCAAAAATTCTCATTGTTATATCTTGTATTAAAGAAATTTATTCATTTTTTTCTGGAAAAAATGTAGGGAAACGTCTTAGCTGTTTTAAAATTTATAAGCTAATTTTCTATATAAATGATCTTTTAATAAAAATCAGTGAATTGTTTAAACAAAAGGCAATTAGAAAATACCAAAGCCTCATCCATGTTTCTACAGACTTTAGGCTGAGTAGCTACTTGCTTTCAGCTGAGATGAACTCAGTGGCACACTCAGGAGACTAGATTCCTGTATTCTAAGAGGGCTATAAAGGTAGCAATGTAAAGTTGGTGCACAAATCTGTATGACAGGACAGTTCTTAGGGAGCAGGCTAAGTTCAGCCTTTGTCTTAACGATGTGGGTGGAATGGGAGGAAGGATTCTGTAGAGGTTGGTGAATAGGCAAGCAGAGGTGTGTGTGTGGTAGGGGATATCCCAGCTAGCCAAAATAACACAAGCAAAAAGTCATTTGTATCTCAGTTTCAGCGGTGTATGAGCAATTAGCACAAAATAAATATTTTACCCAATAATCTTGGTTTATTGTTTCCATTGTGATATGGACACATATTGACATGATTACTACTAGGGCAAGTCTACAATGTAGGCTAAGTGAGATCTATTTGGAAAGTTACTGCTTCATCTGCATGTTTAAATCAATAAGCTTATACTGACTTGGCTACTGTCTGACCTTCATAAAGCTCTCATTTGGGAAATCACAAATAGCCAAATACCGGCAAGCCCATTTAGGTTGGCCATGTACAAATGTGAAGTTTTGTCCCTGGTTTTGAAGATCTAAAAATCTAGCAAGACAGTATATCCACACTGAGCGTGATCTCTTGAGGTTGTTTCACAGATTCAATATAATGAGATATCACAACATTGTGGATACCACTGGAGAAGTCAGAGTGACAAAGCAGTCCTTTGTAGCATCAAGAACTGTCACACCCTTGAACAAAACATAATTGATATCAAATTACATATTGCCATGAATTCCCTTTATGGATATTGAGGCTAGAAGCAGACTTTTCTTTAGAAGGACAATTGTTTCTTTGGGACTCAGTTTATTTACGTTGAGCCAAATATTTTTTTTCTGATTGCACGTTATGCGTCACAGTTTCTGCTCATGGCATTCAAGAAAGTTATCATTTTAATTCTAGAGTAGATTGCAGCACCATGTTATTGATTTTCATCATAAAGAAATGGGGTTCCCAGAGAGTCATTTGTTCGGCAAACTTATACAATGTTCCACGACCTAATTTGCATCTAGCAGGGTAGAAGGAAATGGTTGCCCTTCCTTCCAAGGTTCATATTAATTGGTGGAAATTTAATTGCTTAAGGCTAGCCAGCTGGCAAGTGATGAAGCATCAAGAACTTGGAATTGAAGCCAACCCCATTAGTCATATAAAGCCCATTTTGCTTTCACACGCTGGAAAAGAAATTATAAAATGTACGGAGCATCTCTCAGTTAACAGTGGTGGTTGCCTATCTGAGCTTCGCATGGTACTAGGAAGAAAAATGATCAAGTTTCATTCTATTGTGATTTTTGAAGAAGTGGGATGCTTATAAGATATTTGACTTCTTACGTGGCATGCCAAGGACACTGCAGTTTAATGATGGTTTATAAAAATGTTTCCTGAACATTGCAGACATGTGACATTTTACTTTATATTGGTAAAAGGACACTGATTTCCTTTTCATTATTTGTCTTGTGAGCTTATTTGTAATGCAAGAAGAAGTGAATATTAGAATTTAACTTGAGATGTAATTTCAAATGAGAATTTTAGTTCCAGGCACTATATAAGAAAACATGTTGAACTTTTATAGACAAAGTGAGGTTGGACTATTTTAATAAAATGACCAATAAATCACAGCAGATGAGGCAAAGCTCAGGCTTGATGGTAGGGTCTCCTGGGCCCCATTTCAGGGTTCATTTATTAGGCTCCCAATCGAGCTATGAAACAATAATGTGGATGGGAAACCTACCCCTGAGCTTCCTGGCCCACCTGTTCTGGTGGGTCACACAGGGCTGGCTTGACAGTCTGCTGAGAAGCAGGAGGCCCGCTCATGGAGGATCGTGTTTAATGCTGGAGAGGCCCACTTCCCCCTTGGAAGTAGTCTCAAGGCCTCCTGCACAGTCTCCACATGTATAGAAGAAGGCAGCAGCGGGATTGACTCCGGTGAGATTTCCTGGCTCCTGTTGAGCTACTAATTTGGCTCCTTGGGCAGAAGGAAAAGAATCCGGGATTCTGATGGATTCTAAGATATCTCCTGAAGATGAATGAGCTCAAAATAGCTGTCCATTCCTCAATTTAATAATAGTATTAAACATAGATCTTTTTCTTATAAAAGACTCACACTTTCAGTTAACCTCCATGTACTGTTACTGTGGTGAAAACTTATTGATATGATAATGCTGCTAATAATAAAATACAAATAAAATAAAAGAATTAGGGGCTGCACAGATGGCTCGGCTGTTAAGAGTACTGCCTGATCTTTCAAAGGCCAGAGTTCAATTCCCAGCAACCCTATAGTGGCTCACAACCATCTGTAATGAGATCTTGTGCCCTCTTCTGGCCTGCAGACATACATTTATGCACAACACTGTGTACATAATAAATAAATAAATCTTAATAAAGCAAAAAAGTAAGAAAATTAATTATCTGTTCAAGATCCTTATCATATTTAGAGAACTTGAGTTGATTTATGTTCAGAAGTAACACAGAGGGTTCCTGTAGGGGCGATCAATTCAGGCTGATTTTGGGTTCATGGGAGTGAATGAGTTTGGGTGTGTGTCGGTGTGCTTTTGGTACAGAATGGGCAATTTACAAATGAGGTTAGTTTTCTTGTACCCAGTGTACAGTAATCGACAGAATATCAAGAATCACTAAGAATGGTTCCTTTGGTGACATAGACAGAATCTCTTTCCTTCTTACCCCATAACTTTCTCTATGGTCATCCTTTAAGTAAATATTTTTTAACTTCTCTGATTTGGGGAAATAACCACTAAACAATTTGACCCAGATGTATACTAAAACAGTGAACATAACTCTTTGAAATTTTTTGCATTAATGTATTAATAACATCTTTAAGTTTGTTGATGTACTTCACAATTTTATATGCCAAGCATACTGTCTTACAGCATCTTTGTAATACCATCCTTTACTGTAATCACGAATCAAATTATAGCTTTTGTTTTTAGATCTTGAATAGAATCAGTTTATTCCAACAGTTAAGTGTCATTGTGCGATTGCTGCTATTGGGAGTACTCTGAATGCTAGCTGAGAAAATTATCAGTGTATCTTCACTCTCCAAAATCAGTGAGTCATTGCTCTGCCTGAAGACTCAGCTCTGGCTATCTCCTAAGGATAAATGAATAAAATATAAAGGCTGTCATGCTGAGCTCAGGGATATATTTTTGTCCTGATTGCTGAGAGGAGGCAAGCAACGCCAGAGGGACACCTTTGCAAAATTTCTTTCAAAGTCATAAGTTATACTACATTAAAGTCTTATTTCCACAGCATTCTAAATAACTTTTCTCCTCCTTATTAGAGGACTTTTTCACTTTCTTAAAATGGAAGGTGAAATGATGTAATTATGTTTTAACTAAAAATATTACTTTTTAAAGTAATAATTTTAGTTAAAACATAATTACATTGGGACCAGGCTCTGCAAATTTGCATATTGATTGGTGGCTGCTTTCTGTAGTAGTCTCAATTTGCTTCAAAGAGAAATTTCCTTGATGAGAGGTCAAGGCTACACTTATCTGTGGGCATACAGATAAACGTTTATAGATTGTTGGTAGGGAATATATCAGGTATGGTATCCCTCCTGTTGAGTGGGTTTTAAGTCCATTTAGAGTGTTGTTGGTTACCACCAAGATATTTGTGCCACTATTGCATCAGTAAGGTTACTGCGCTGTGACGATTGTTGATATGCTTCATAGGCATTATAGTTGGGTAGGACTGTTGTTGTTTCTGGCCTTTGCAAGGTGTTTTCTGGACCCAGTTCCAGTAAATACATGTACAAGCCCCCACACACTCCCAAGGCACAGGGAACACTGTTGATATTGTCAGAGTCAGAGAATCAGGAAGTTTACTATGAGATTGCATCTCCTTGTAATACCAGAAATTATACCCTAAAGCCTCACCAACATGACTTCCCAGTACCAATCTGCATGGAGAAATCCTATGAGGCATCAACCCTACCTAAAGAACTACAGTATACCAAAAAAAGTTGGGAGTTGTTAAGGTAGTCTTCTATAGGAAGGACCTCACCGATTCGGTGTCCAGTCCAAAATGGTCAGTCCTGAAAATATGCATACAAATAGCATTAAATGGACTGAACAGGCTAGGAACATATATATGTGTGTGAAATACATATATGTATATATGAAATACATGCATGTATATATGTATACAACATTATTATATATTCATGTGTTATATTATATATTCATATATTAATCATACAGGCATTAGTGAGACAAGAGGCAATGGATTTGAAGAAGAGTGGGGAGGGATATATACCAGGGTTAGGAGGGAAAAAGGGGAAGGGAGAAATGTAGTTAAATTATAATCTAAAGAAGAAAAAAATACATGATTACATCGTTTCTCCCCTTTTATTTACTACTTGAAAACTGTTTCATTTCCCCTCCTTTTATTCTAACCATACACCAACCCATTACTCTTCTCAGATTCGTGGATTATTTTCCTTTTATTGTTATTGTTTTATACACACATGTACAAGCAAGCACACACACAATCACACATAAATGTGTATAAATATAACCAACTGAGTCTATTTAGTGTTCCTTATATGATGATGATTTTAGGGATGAGCACTAGACATTGGACAATCAATTAAGGGAGTCATGCTTGAGGAAGATTAAATTTTTCTCCCTCTGCAGCCATTAGTTGCTGAAATTTTATTAGTGGAATTTTTAGGGTTACTTATGCATACTATCATAGCATCTTCAAATAATAAAATTTTGATTTCTTCCTTCCTTGCTTGTATCCTCTTGGTCTCCTTCAGTTTGTCTTATTGCTTTAGCTAAGACTACAACTACTGAATTGAATTGGTATGGAGAGTGTAGACAACCTTGTCTTATTCCTGATTTTAGTGAAATTGTTTTGAGTTTCCCTCTATTTAAGTTAATGTTGGCTATGGACTTTCTTCAAACTGCTTTTATCATGTTTTGGTATGTTCCTTGTATCCCTAATGTCTCTAGGACTTTTATCATGAAGGGGTGTTGGATTTTGTCAAAAGGCTTTTCTGCTTCTAGTGAGATTTTTTTTTTTTACATTTATAGATTTTCATACATTGAACCATCCCTGCTTCTCTGGGATGAAGCCTCCTTGATCATGGTAGATTATCTTTTTCATGAGTACTTGGATTTGGTTTGCAAATATATTGTTGAATGTTTTCATCTATGTTTGTAAGGGAAATTGATTCATAATTCTATTTTGTTGTTCTTATTGTGTTTTTATGTGGTTTGGCTACAAGGATGACTATGGCCCTGCTAAACAAATTGGACAAGGTTCCTTCTGTTTCATTTTGTGGAATAATTTAAGGAGTATTGACATTAACTCTTCTTTGAAAGTCTTGGTAGATTTCTGTGCTAAAATCATGTGACCCCAGGTTTGGGGTTTGGAGACTTTAATTATGGTTTCTATTTAAACAGGGGCTGTATGTCTGTTTAAATTGCTTGTCTGATCTTAATTTAACTTTAAGAAGTGGTATGTATTGTGAAAATTATCCCCCCCTTTTTTTTGCTTTCCAGTTTGGTGAAATATGGGATTTTAAACCATCATCATTTGATTCTCTGGGTTTCCATAATGTCTGTTGGTATATTCCCTTTTTCATTTCTATTTTTTTTAATTTGGATATTCCTTCTCTTCCTTTTAGTGAAATTGGATAAGGATTTGTCAGTCACAATGATTTTCTCAAAGATCCAACTCTTTGTTTCATTCATTCTTTTTGCTATTGTTTCTATTATATTGATTTTAGTGCTGATTTTATTCCTTGCCATCTACCCATTTTGGGTGTGTCTTCTTTTTGGTCTAGAGCTTTCAAATGTGCTATTAAGTTACTAGTATGAGATCTCTCTATTTTCTTTATACAGGCACTTACTTATTACTATGAACTTGCTTCTTAGACCCACCTTCACTGTGTCTGTTCCACGAGTTTGCATGTGCTATGAATTCATTTTTATTTATTTCAAAAGTATTATTTATTTATTATTAAAAATTTCTGCCTCCTCCCCACCTCCCATTTCCCTCCCCCTCCCGCCATTCTCCTTTCCCTCTCTCTCCAGTCCAAAGAGCATTCAGGGTTCCTTGCCCCGTGGGAAGTCCAAGGTCCTCCCCCCTCCATCAGGTCCTGGTTCTTTTAAAGTTTTTGTGCCATAGTTCAGCTATGTTGCAATCCTCAGGGTCTACTGTGGTAGGTAGGGTTGCTGGCCTCTAGTGGAGAAATCATGTCCTTACTGTTACTGATTGTGGTTTTTTTAAATATTTATTTATTTATTATGTATACAATATTCTTTCTGCGTGTATGCCTGAAGGCCAGAAGAGGGCACCAGACCTCACTACCTCATTGTGAGCCACCATGTGGTTGCTAGGAATTGAACTCAGGACCTTTGGAAGAGCAGGCAATGCTCTTAACCGTTGAGCCATCTCTCCAGCCCTACTGATTGTGTTTTTATGCTGGCCTCTAACCCTCTGGTTTGGGGAGATTGCAATTCTAGGTTCTAATGTCTGGTTTTGTCTTTGTTAGGTAGATTTTACCCGTTGTTTCTGTTGCCCTTTCTCATTCTTAGGAAGGTGTAGTGGCTGTGTGTTGCTTGGTAGGGAATTTGTCTGCAATACTATTAGGCGTGGCCTCTGAGATTCCAGGCAAAATGTGTTTCTAGGTTTTGAGCAGTGCCACTTAGGAATGGGGTGGCCTAAAAAGGAAATTTGAAGAGATCCATAGGAGAGAAAAAAAAGCTGGGTGCTCCACCAGGATCTGCTTAGTCCTCTGGCAATGGAAGAAGAATTTGAGGAAAGATCACAACAGATAGTCTGCTAATTTAAACGGGAGGCAGAGAACAGTTCCTACTAGGGAGTTTTTATTTATCCAGACACATTTATAATCCTATGTGGGGGATTAAATGAGGAAAAATAAAGACAAAATAGCATTCACATGGAGAAATTGCCAAATGTTGGAAGTAGGAAGAAATGCTGTGCGTTTGAAGAACCGTATACTTGTCTCATTCAAGCTGTGAGACAGGCAGAAGTAAGTGGAGCTGATTCCTGGGTTCCAATGTAGGAAGTCTGGTGAGTTTTGCTAAGGTGAAACTGTTGGGGAATGATGGCACAAGAACATCATCTGATTCACACTTTTGGTATGTCCCTGCTGAATGAGTTGTACGTGGGAAGACAGAAAAGTAAGTATGACTACCGGGCCAGTGTCATCTGAGTATCTGTGAAGGGTAGTGGCATTTATTGTGATGGGAGCAGTTCAAGGAAGCAGTTATTTAGAGAAAGTTCAGTTCTCTTCTTAGGTAGGTGGTTATTAAAAGGCAATTAAATCTCAAAGAACTCGTGAAGTTTGAAGGCATTGATCACAACATATCTGTTACACAAAGTCAAAGGATAAGATTTCTCCTAAGGATGAGCCACACAAGATAGATAAGGAGAATAGAACACCTTGTGCTATGTGACATTGGGGGTCGAGGATGAATCAATGAAAACCTAAGCATTTGTCACCCATTAAGTGGGAGAAAAACCCTTGGTAAGTTATTTGTAGTTAGAAGCCACTTACAAGGTCAAATGCTCTTGATGAATGAAGAGAGATGACGACAAGCATTTGATGGATGCTGTGGTAAGAGACTGCTGGCATTCGTGACTTAAATGGAGTAGAATTCGTGGAGAAAATGCCTGATTGGAGTTATGATTTAGAGAGCATGATGGGTAAGAGAGGGTGGAAATTCGAGAAATCTAGATATTCAGTGAAAGATAGAATGGAACCATGTTTGAGGGGACAAGTGTTTATGAAGGCTGACTGTTTACTCTTACCTCGATAGGTATTACAACACATGCATGCTAACATGCATTTCTAGGTCATTTGAAGTGTGAGGTCTGAGCAGCCAGGGGAATGTAATCTAGAAGAATGAAGGCCTTGGAAAGCAGTAATGAGGGTAGGCAGTTTATAGAGATTTATGGTAGGAAGAAGTCTTATTATTTTTTTTAATCAATGAAATGGGATACAAGCTTATCAGGTTAGAATAAGGAAGGGAAAGTTTATTGGCCTTTTGGGTCAGCTAAGGCAGTGTGAAAATGCACATAAAAGAGTAGAAGATTGAACTAACTAAAAGAAATATAGGCAGCCAGTAATGAAAAAAAAAAAAAACCTCCCTGTAATTTCAGGTTAGAAATTCAAATGAGGCTGTTCCACATGGAGAGATATTTCATATAACCATTTTCAGCTGTTACACTGGCAATGTTCATATGGGATAGAGTTGGGCTACACATCAATAGAGACTTGGCCAAGAAAGTAAGGTAGAAGCTGGAGTTGATGAAGATGGCTGAGTAGTTTGGAAGTCCTTCTGTATATGTCTTGCTTTTAGTGGTTAATGAAAACGAAGCTGACTTGGCCTGTGAGAAGACAGCGTAGAGTTCGGCAGGGAAAACTAAACTAAATGCTAAAGGAAAAAATGCGGAGTCATGGAGCTGACAGATTAGAAAAACACAAGCCGGTAGCTGGAATTTTGCTGGTAGGCCACAAGCCTTGTGGTAAAATCTAAAATAATAGAAATGGGTTAATTCTAGATGTAAGAGCTAGCTAGCAGTATGCTTAAGTGATTGGCCAAGCAGTGATTTAATTATTACAGTTTCTGAGTGATTACTTTGGTTCTGGGCAGCTGGGAACAAACAAGCGGCCTCCTACTACAGCTGAGTTGTGATTATAGTAGCTGCCGGGAACTAGCCTCACTGTAGGAAAATTAGGGCCCACCAAAGACAATGGACAATGGGAACTTGATGAAAGGGAAAGAATTTTTTTGAATTGGGATTACAAGAGTCAGTAGACTGGAAAGGTAGGAGATATATAAATGGAAGAACATTGCTATCATTGGTAATCACCAAGTCTCAGGTGTGGCTATAAAAGCCAGGTTTAAGATGAAGTGGAAGAAAATATTATTAGAGTTGAAGAGATCAAGGGATGCAAAATTCAGGGGATTACATGTATTATTGGCGTGGCTGCTGATCTCTCGAAAGGTGACAGAGAAAAAGCTAGTTTCCTGGGCTATATAAGTCCTTAAGATTCTTGGAGAAGTAATTTAGAAAAATGGTGCAGCCTATTTAAGGAATGTGATTAAGGAATGAAGCGATGCCTGATGGAATAGGTTCGTAAAGGATCTGTAATTCTTCAGGAAGAAGAAAGTAGAAAATGTTTATACACAGAAGAGGGGAGACATAAATATATCTTCCCAGGTCTTAGGCCCCAGTGTTACCGGGATTATGAAGGAAAAGCAAGTCCAGTTCCTGAGACCCCTTGGGCTCATGTTCTTGGTCAATTCCGATTTTCACTCAGCGACAGAGGGTTACAGAAGCATTTAAGGTGACTGCTGGGGATTTCTGTCACTGCAGCACAAGCTTGGGATGGAACTAAAGATTTAGAGTTCTTAGGAAGGGAAAATAGGTTTATATTGCTAGACATTGCTACTGATAGCTATGTATTAAGTTATTATTTTTTATTAATGCTTTGCATTCTTGCATCAGGTTTTCTCATAATGCCTTAACTGTAATAAGGACATGGGATCTATGCTTGCAGGGGTTTCTGAATTTTATTACTTTACTATGCTTGTAAGTAGGAATTTTGTCTATATATTTAGAATACCAATAATAAAAGATTAAATTCCTTTCTTCAGAGAGGGAAAAAATCTCATAATAGGACCATAAAATGCAATAATGTTCAGAATCTTAATTTACATTGGTGAATTGCTCCCTTGAACAGTCATTATTGTCACTGCTGTGTGAGGGAACTGTTATCTTACCATTGTTGCGACCGTGAGCTTTCCTCTCTTCCTTTCAAAATGTACCCATCTGTGGCAAAACAATGTTTCTTTTATGAGGGGAAAGGAGACCACTTGTCTGTGAATATAAGGATAAATGTTTAGAATATAGTGATGACTACCATGAGTTCATATACGTGCACATCACATTACACAGACTAAGCTGGTTATATTTATTTATTTAGGAACACACATATATGCACATGCACGCACACACATATATGATATGTGTATCTGTGGGCACAAATATTTTTGAAATTATAATAAGCTACATTATTACCTCTTCCCTAACACTTAAAATTAAACACACACATTCACACTCAAAATGCATTTTTCATAGCAGAATATCACTAGGACTCATTTTATTGCCTTTTTTCCAGTTCTGTTTGGTTCTAACCTAGGTCTCTGTACTATCCAGCCTCTGGATCCTGACCCTCCAGGCAGTATCAGGGGTGAGCTCCCTCTTGTGAGGGTCTCAAGAAGGACCTGCCATTGGGTGGCCATTTCACAATTTCTGTGCCAACTTTACTCCAGCACACCTTATAGGCTAGAGAAATTGTAGGTTGAAGGTTTTGTGGCTGGGCTTGTGTCCAGTCCCTTCACTGGAAGTCTTGCCTGATTACAGGAGATAGCCAGTTCAGTCTTAGTATCACCTATTGTTAGGAATCTTAGCTGGGATATCCTTGTAGATTCCTGAGATTTTCTTTGTACTGGGTTTCAAGATCTTTCTAGATATACCTCTGACTCCAGTTGTTTCTCCCAGTACTCTCTCCCTCAATCCTCCCCCCCCCCACTGGATCCCTCATGTTCCTATCACTACCTCCTTACCCTACCCCCGTTGAGACCACTCCCCTCCCATCCACCAAAGAGGAATTAGAATAGGCATCCTTTCTAGTTCTTCACTTAGAGGAATGGCAAGAAGGATCGCATTTCTTCTGTCCTCTCTACTTGGACTGGTGGTTGGGTTCTCCCTCTCTGTCACCTGAGTACAGTAGTCACTGCTCACTTAAGCCTGTGATGACCCAGGAGGAGCTCATTGTGCTCCTGGACTTCCAGTACCATGGTTCTTGTGTAATTGCATTGCTGGGGGCCCAACTCCTCATGCAGGGGTGTTCCTTACCCTTCAATTGTCCCAAGACATTACAACCATTCTATAGGTAAGCCGGATATTATACCAGATTCTTCCTTCCTTCAGTTTTCTTTCTTTCTGTATGTATGTATGCGTGCATACATGGATGTATGTAAGTGAGAATGGATAGATGTATGTCATAACAAGTTTGTGGGGCTAGAAGACAATAGTCAGGAGTTGGATTTTGCTTCGAACTTGTAGAGGCGGGACCTTTGTCACTGTTTGTGTTGTCCCTTTGTCAACCTTCTGGCTGCCCACAGGATGTCATTTTCCTTCCTCTCTACATC
This sequence comes from Alexandromys fortis, assembly GCF_014885135.2. Taxonomy (NCBI): domain Eukaryota; kingdom Metazoa; phylum Chordata; class Mammalia; order Rodentia; family Cricetidae; genus Alexandromys; species Alexandromys fortis. Next base: position 8,308,989 of record NW_026067906.1, on the reverse strand, counting down.
TCCCACGCTACTGCAGGAGTGCAGGGATCATAGATTACACATTATTACAAGCAAGGATTCGTTACACGGGTTCTGGGCTCTAGTGTGAGTTATGCGGCTTGTATGGGGAACACTTACTTGCTGAGCCATCTTCCTGCTGCAGGTCTCCAGCTGCTTTTGGTAATTGCTTTTATGTCACATTGAGTTTTAGTTATTGTAGGTAAAGTATTCATTCGGTGCCGTCAGTCTTCTCCATGGCCAGACTTAGAATCCCATACAGTTGAGAACCACTTTCGACACTGCATTCAACACAATGGGACCACTGAATATAGAAAACCAGTCTTTTATTTAGGAATATCTTATATTCTTAGGAGATGCTTTTATTCTCAGGGTATATTACTAAGCCTCAGATCCAAGACAATTTCTTTTATTCTTTTTCTTTTCTTTTTTTGAATTTTTATTTAATTAATTAAAAAGTTTGACTTATTATACATACTGGCCACAGTCTTCCCGACCTTCGTTTCCTTCTGTTTCCTTCCCCCTGTTTCTCCTCTCTACCCTGTCCCACCATCTGCTCCTCCTCCATCTTGGTTCAGAAATGGAGGCAGGCCTCCCATGGAGTCAATAAAGCATGGTACTTCAAGTTTAGGCAGGGCCAAGCTTACCCTCTAAGGCTGGGCAAGGCAGCTTAGCACAGGGAATAGGTTTACAAAAGTCAGCTCAAGCTCCAGGGACAGGTCCTGATCCCATTGCTAGCAGCCCCACGAACAGATCAAGCTACATAACTGTCACCGACATGCAGGGGGGCCTAGGTCAGCCTCATGTAGGCTCCCTAGCTGTCTAGTCCAGAGTCCTTGAGCTCCCACTAGTTTGGGTCAGCTGTCTCTGTGGGTTCCTCTGTCATGACCTTGACCAACTCTCCCTCCTCCCTTGCTTCAGCAGGGGTCCTGGAGCTTGGCCCCAGGGCTTGGCTGTGGATCTCTGCATCTGTTTCCATCAGTTACTGGATGCAGACTGTCTGATGACAATTAGGGTAGTCACCAATCTGATTACAGAAAATGGCCAGTTTAGGGATGCTTTCCAGAACCTGAAAACAAAAATCAAGATCAAGACAGTTTCTTGCTTTTTCATTGATTCTGTTTTGGGCCAAACTAGCTTATTGATTTTTTGAAATGGTATCGTGGGTGAAAGCCAAAATCATTAAAAAACTGTTTTTGCTTCTCCTTCTTGCATCAGTGTTTAGCTTAGTACAGGTCAAAGTCTTTTAACAAAAAATTCTTACAGTCAATTTACTATTAAGTATAAGAACAACATACTTAAATCAATTCCCTTTTAAAATATGAGGTTGTTGTCCCCCCACCACCAAGAAGTGACCCACCGAGTGGCAAACTGAACCAGAACATGAGTTTTAATTTAAAATGTAAGTTCTCTTCATTGATGTTTAAGCAGGAACCCAATTTTCTGCTTTCACCTCATATGTATTTGCACATATAGAAGATCTTGAAATTTTCTCCCTCATATTAAAATGACTCAAGTTATCTTGAGATTCAGTAGTGTATTCATGGTTTGAATATAAAAATATCAATTAGAAACTCCAGAATCATAGAGTGTTTTTTCCTTTGAAATGGCTTTTGGCCCTTTATAGCTGTTAGTTGCTATGGTTCCTGTACACCTCACTTTGTTTAAGAGGCACAGCACTGTGTGTCACTCTGGGTCTAATGTGTGTAATTAAATATCTTCTGGCAAGTGTGTAAAACTTTTAGTTGGGAAGTTTTAGGGTGCATTTGTTTTTATAAACATTCTATCTTTGATTTCTCCTCCCCAGTTCCTGATAGTGCACCAGAAAATATTACCTACAAAAACATTTCCTCGCGAGAGATTGAGCTATCCTTCCTTCCTCCAAGCAGTCCAAATGGCATTATACAAAAGTACACAATTTACCTTCGGAGGAGTAATGGTAATGAGGCGAGAACTATAAATACGACCTCCCTGACTCAGAGCATTAGAGGTAAGATAAAATTATTCCGTTTTATATTTACCTTTATATTGACAGCATGGCCAGAAAATATTAACCTAATATGTTAAAATAACTTAATTGCCATGATTTATATACTAGGAATAAGAATTCTTTTTTGGCAAAACAATGTGAGAATTTATGATAGTCGGTTGTGAAAACACTCTCCATCTGGTATTTTCTATAGTATCTTACATCTTGTGTTCATTAACAGAAGGGATTTTTTTGGGGCGGTGGCATGGTGTCTGTGTGTCACTGCACACACGTGGAGGTTAGAAGACTATCCTGTGTGTTCGTGCTCATCTTCCTGTGAACTTCTGTTCATTCTCCCATGTGTACCTCCCATATCACTGTGGGAACACGGGGATTCCAGTTACACAGTTCTGCACCTGGCTTTCCATGGATTCTGGAGATTTGAGCTAAGGTCTGCAGGATTGCATTGCTCTACCCACTGAGCCATCTCCACCGCCCTATTTCAGTACTTGGATCCTGCTAATCAATCCTAGTTTATTGGGCTTTCACTTTTGGAAGAGCGCCGAATTGAGAGTCATTTCATTGTTTACCTACGGCACATCACAGATATATTACTCTCTGTGCCAGCATATCTATTTTGTTTCTACTTAGGACTGAAGAAATACACCCACTATGTGATCGAGGTGTCTGCGAGTACACTCAAAGGTGAAGGAGTTCGGAGTAAGCCAGTAAGCATACTGACAGAGGAAGACGGTAAGACTGCCATACATACTAACAGGCTTTGGTTGTGAACATTCCACAGAACCTGCAGAGATGAGATTGGGATAACATGTCCATAGACTGGAGACTAGACAGAATAAACCTAGTGTAAAATTTCCTTTCACCTAAGCTCTGCATACCACTGGCCCTATAGAGAAGCTTCAGTGTTGTGGTATAAGAGCAACTACAAAAGTTAGATTTATATTGAGAAAAATCAGATACAAACATCTTTTTTTTGCCTTTGAAGCCAACTATACTATGTAAATATAAATAATAGTTTTATGGGTGTTTTTAAGGCCCAGGTTCTAGACTGAATAATGTGAATATTTTAACTAAACAGTGCTCAACATTTTTAGTGATAATTATAGACATTTTGCAGTAGAATTTTTGTACCTTTCAAAGTCTTAAAGTATTAGGATTAGCTTATTAATATATTCAGGCTGTTATTTTAGATTTCCCTAGGTATTAGCCAATATGCTACCAATGAATATTAATACTTTTTAAAGTTGAAAACAGATTCTTCTCTCATACAAAACATCCTGATCACAGTTTTCCCCTCCCTCTACTTCTCTAAGCTCCCCCACTTTTCCTCTCCCTGAGGTCAACTCCTCTTCCATTTCTCTTCAGAAAAGAGTAGGCCTCCAAGAGACAACAACCAAAACATGACAAAATAAAGCACAATAAGATAAGGCAAAAATCCCTCATACTGGGGCTGGATAAGGTAACCCAATAGGAGGAAAAGAATCCCAAGAGCAGGCAACAGAGTCAGAGACACCCATTCCCACTGTTAGGAGTCCCACAAAAATATCAAGCTAACAGCTATAACATGTACCCAGAGGACCTTTGCAGGCCCATTCAGGCCCTGTGCTTGTCGCTAAAGTCTCCGTGAGCCCATGTGAGCCCTGCTTAGTTGATTAGTGGGCCATGTTCTCTTGCTGTCCTCCATCCCCTCTGACTCCTACAACACCTCCTTCTGTGACATTCCTGATCTCCGAGGGGAGGAGCCAGATGGAGACCTCCAATTTAGACTCTATCTTTCTGCATAATGTCTGACTGTGAGTCTCTGCACCTGCTCCCATCTGCTGAAAGAAGAAGCCTCTCTGATGATGACTGAACAAGTCACTGATCTATGAATAGCCTAGCAGAATATCATTAAGAATCATTTCATTTTTTTTAAACCAGTCATGTTTGGTTCTACCGTAGGCCTTTGGGCTATCCAGTCTCTAGTTACTGGACATTCAAGCAGTGTAGGACATGGGCTTCCTCCAATGGCATGGCCCTTAAGTTAAACTAGACATTGGTTGGCCACTTCCATAAGTTCTGTGCCAACATTGCTCTGGCATATCTTGTAGGCAGGACAGATTATAAATCAAAGGTTTCGTGATTAGGTTGGTGTCATTTGCACATGCATTTTCTGAACCTAGGTAAAATCAACCTTACTGCAGAGATCATTCTATATTGATCCCTCAGCAAACCACAGGCATCTATTGTACTAGAAAATCACTCTGAGGGAAATGCTTTGGAATGGTATTTGTTTATACTTCATATTATATATATTTTGAAACAATTGGCTTTTGAAAAAAGATTTATTTATTTTATGTATAAGAGTGCTCCATCTGCATGTAAGCCTTTATGCCAGAAGAGGGCCTCGGATCTTACTGTAGATGGCTCTGAGCCACTGTGGTTGCTGGGAATGGCTCTACTTCTGGTAGAGCAGACAGTGCTGAGCCATCTCTCCATCCCAGCAATTGGCTTTCTATGAAAAAGGAATTCTTATTATCATGTTGGGTCACTTAGGTCATTAAAATATAGGTTGTCAGGGCAAGTGTTCATCTGAGTTCACTGAGGAATGGAGAGAACAAAAAATCCCTTCTGCCTTTCCTGAAAATTCGTAGCAAATAAAGAATGGCCTGGGGAAGTCAACTTTGCAGAGTTAGAACCCTTGGCTCAGAGAGCTTTCTGTGTAGAAGTGACCTATGGGCAAAAAGTGTGTAAACAAGTAATTTGTATAACTTTAGTTACTGGTAGAAATATTTCCAAAAATTATTTACTCCGTGACATTGGGGAAAATGGAGCAGAGCATATTTCTAAGCTGGGACCTGAAGGAAGCTAGGTGAAGAGGGAGTGGGTGAGGTGAGATCATGCCAGAGAAGACTCTCCATGTGTACTGTTGCTCTGAGAGGCTGAATTGATTATGTTGTAAAAGATTTTAGTTTTTAAAAATTCATCTATTTCCAGTGTTTACTATGTTGTGTGTGTGTGTGTGTGTGTGTGTGTGTGTTCACACCTATATGTGTTGCACACATTGAAAGTCAGAGGTCAACTCTAGGGAAGAATGGGTTCTCTCATGTTACCATGTAGGTTCTGGGGATTGAACTCAGGATATTAAGCTTGGCAGCTAGTGACTTTACCTGCTTTAGTCCACTCTTGCTGGACTAAAGTTTAGTCTCTCTGGATTGTATTTGATAATAAAAATGTCCAAAGTATTAATATATATCATTTGGAATATAATATTTATTATATATTCCATATGATATATTAACACTCAGGTCATATATATGTATATATTCTAGTATTCTTTCAAAGAATATTAAAGTTTATTATAGAATAAAAATATGGAGTGCTGCATGTTTGTATCTAAATTACTTCTAGTTTCTGACTGGCATTCTTCTTCCTAAAAGTAAACACAAATTATACCTCATAACGATGCTAAAAGAGTATTTATATGTTTGCTTTGATAAGTGAGAGAGTGTTCTCTCTTAGAAATGATTTATAGCCCAGGAAATACATGTCTCTAAATTGTATTCAGACTCTTGTGATAATCAGTAGTCAGCAGCATTTGTCAGGGTAGTGCCATTGCAAACAACAAAGCAGAAATACCAACTAGAGCTGCCATTCTCTGCTATAAGAACATTGAGAGTGATGCTAACCATTTTCTTATTTATGTGTTATACTGCTGCACTGGTGTTTTCTATGGGACCCATTCAATGATAAAGATGCATTGATTAGATTTTGATCTTACATAACGTTTTCCGCCATGTCTAAGATTGAGGAATGCCATTGGTCTGGGGGTGGTCAGTCATTCTAACTTTCTTCACAATCTTCTTCTTATTGTTGTTTGAATGTGTGACACCTTTTCCTTTCTACTCTTCATGATCTGGGGAGAGTTTTATTGTTCAATATCTTTAATCACCCCTAATAAAACATTGGCTTCTATTAGAGGATGATAATTTACCAAAATGTTCTTGAACAGTCAGTGAGTCACTGTGACAGACCCGAGTTGTATTTTCTCATGAAATACTTTTTTTTTCCATTGAATCACAGGAGCAGATGTTCCAAGAGCACCATGAAAATCTTCTTTAATCGTTTCGTCTAAATGTAAACAATCAGGCCTTCCCATCTGTGGAGAGAAGCCCTGAACCTGATTTGTTCACCATCGAGTTTATCAGAAAAAAAGCCCTAGATGTTTTCAATTTACATTTTCCATAAATATTTAATGAAATGTGTCATTCTTTGTCACAAATTTCCAGCTCCTGATTCTCCTCCTCAGAACTTCTCTGTGAAACAGTTGTCTGGTGTCACTGTGATGTTGTCATGGCGACCACCCTTGGAGCCAAATGGAATTATCCTCTATTACACAGTTTATGTCTGGTAAGAATTTTTTGGGAGTAGTTCTGAGAACAAATATTAATTTGTAATATAATAGGAATGTAGTGTTTATTTCAGAATGTGATGCTGCATTAGGGCCCTGGTTATTAATAGGTGGGCTAAAATCCTTTTTAACGAAGAAATTGGTTCAGCTCATATTATGCAGTAGGTCAGCAAATAAAAACCTTTGCATCTAAAACAGAAAATTATGTTATGGAAAAATTACACTAAACGTATACTCCAGGAGATCTGAATAATCAACCTACATGATTATAAGTGTATGATTTAAAATATTTGAAACTCTTAAAACAAATGCTCTGTACAACTCTTTTCAAGTTTCCTTACATAAAATAATTTCGATTGAAATTTAAACCAAAGATATGCTTTTAGGTATATTAAGGTCAACATTCCATTGATGGTAAACAGGGACTTAGTGGTCATTTTAACATTCGTTACTTATTTATCCTTCAGTTTTGAAAATGGTGACATCCCCAAGTGTTTCATGTGAGTTAACAGACAGCTATAACTGTTTTTTAACAAACCTAGAATTCTCTTTTGATCTAATTTATGTTCATTAAACAGAATCCACTACCCATGTAACACATTTTAAGGACATTTTAAATTATTTCAACAGAGAAAATAGAATTTGTATGAGATTTTGTTAAAAACAGATACTTTCTCACATTTACATTTCTGATTTGAGAAGAACCAGCATTGGAGAGATTGCCCTGTTTCGAAAGCTTTCCTTTCCTTCCCCAATTTAATATTTCCCCTAATTCCTCTATAGATCTTACTATACTATTCCTTAAAGTTTTCCTTTCTTGCATAAATACCTGATTTCTAGTGTCTTTGTCTAGTTTTGATGATACTAGGAACATCATGAGTGATATTAGTGAAAAGGAAGAAGGAATTCTACTCTCTCCATCTTTCCACTTAGTTTATGCACTCATGCATTCATTCATTCATTCCTTCATTCATCAATAATTGGTAGAATACTTCTGTCCCTGGGAGCAAGACACCATAAAGCCCCATCCTCAGGGAGTCTACACTGTGAAGAGAAAGCTGGATTGTATACTCAGTACTCATAAACAATCAGAAGAAAGAAACGGACTTCATAAAACTGTCATCCTTTATGATCTGAGTAGTAAGAAGGCTCCTCTTGTCTTGCATTGATCTGCAGGTAACTTTCCAACAGGAGATGATATCGACTCCACACTCCTTACCCCACCATGGGAAAACGTGATTTGTCATTTTGAAGACCAAGTGTCAGGTTTGATCAGGATTATGGAGTCGGAGCAGAGTAAAATTGTGACAGAGCGCTGCTGAAGCTCAGGGGCCAAGTCATGAAGACAATCTGGTTGGCCATTATCCCTCAGAGTTGCCCGAGCATTCCCAGCCCTCTGAGCTCTTTACAGAGGATGAGTTGTGGGGGATGAAATGGCTAGCAGGATGCCAGGAAGTAGGCTATTCAACAGTGTAGGCAAAGATGTTATTAGCAGTAGAGGAAGGAGTGGGCAGCTTTGTCCTAAATTTAGGAAGAAGAGCCCAGTGGACCTGGTGATGCATTGGTTGGTTACAGGGGTATAAATCAAAAATAAAAAGATCAATATACAGTGGTTTCTAGATGTTTAAACCATGCACGCTGTATTCTGGATTTCTGGTGTTTCGGTAAAATATAAGTAAAACATCTTGTTCTTCTGTGTTGTGACCCCGCCTCTCCTCGGAAGCATCCAGGAGTCTCTCAGCACAATACACAGCACATTTGAGCCTGAGAGTATACCAAGGGGTGTGGCTACCAGGTTTATCTCTTTCTGGGCTTGCACAATGATGATCCATACTAATCACCTAAAGGGGAGCACTGCAGTAATTCTAGTTGTCTATCTTTTTTTTTTAATTGAAAAAAAAAATTTCTGCCTCCTCCCCACCTCCCATTTCCCTCCCCGTCTCCCTTTTCCCCTCCCCCCCTCCCCCCCCCCCCCCCCCCCCCCCCCCCCCCCCCCCCCCCCCTCCTCTCCCCCTCCCTCTCCAGTCTGAAGAGCAGTCAGGGTTCCCTGCCCTGTGGAAAGTCCAAAGTCCTCCCTACTCCATCCTGGTCTAGGAAGGTGAATATCCAAACTGGCTAGGCTCCCACAAAGCCAGAACATGAAGTAGGATCAAAACCCAGTGCCATTGTCCTTGGCTTCTCGGCAGCCCTCATTGTCCGCCATATTCAGAGAGTCTGGTTTCATCCCATGCTTATTTACATGGAGTTTCCCTCCCAAATCTACTTGGATAATTTTGTTATTCCCCTGAGACACTCTAATATGACTAACTTATGCCTCCCAGCTCGATTTCTCAGAATTTTTTTTATCTTAAAAAAAAAAACACACCCTTTTCTTGACAGATGGAAAGTGATCATTTTTTTTTTAATGAATGTGTGTGTGTGTGGGGGGAGGGAGTTGTGTATGCATGTACAGTGCATACATGTGTTTGCTTCTGTATGGTATGCATATGTAGGTTAGAGAAGGCTGATGGGCTGTCTTCTTTTATCCACCTTTATGGTATTTCATTGAGATAGGGTCTTTCATTGAACTTAATCTCAATACTTTAACTGGACTGGCTGGTCAGAAAGCTCTCAGTAACTGCCTGCCTCCACCCACACTCACCCAAATGTGGAGCTTCCAGGCCCATACAGCTATGCTTAGCTTTTTATATGAGTGTTGGGGATTTGAACTCAGGCCGTTATGTTTAACAGAGCAAGAATTCCTGTCTACTGAGCCACATCCTCACCCGGGGATATGACATTTTGGGATCTTAAATCATACAGGATTTGTTATTTTCATTAATTGATTAATTAAAATTTTATATGTATGAGTGATTTGCCTCCGTGTATGTCTGTGTACTACATGTGTTCCTGGTGCCTGAGGAGGTCAGAAGAAGCCATGAGATCCTCCAGAACGAGTTATAGACAGTTTTGAGCTTCTGTGTAATTTCTGGGGATTTAAGAAGGTGTGGTGCAGGCATCATCATTCCCTACTCATGGATTTCAAGTTAGTGAGACATAGGGTCAATCCCTGGTTCTGATGTGCATTATCTGGGGTTCCCTTAGAATCTTAATAAGTGATGTCTGCTGTGTAGAACAGCATCTCTAGTCCAGATTTCCTGTATCTCCCATGATTCTAAGTTTTTGTCATTCCAGTTCTTCTGATAATTGAAAATTCTTATAAAACTGTCCCTTTGAGTAGTCTTTCTGTCACTGTGTTTTTGAGATAAAGAATTTTATATTTAGCATTCTGGGTGACTCTTCTCCTTGTCATGACTATTTCTCTACAAAATTGCTCATGAGGATTGAGGTGTAATCATTTTGTTTCTTTGACCATGTTAGTCACAGTGTGTAGATGATTTATTCAGAAATCTGTCTTAATCTTTTACAGTTTAAAATAATTTGTTCCTCTAAACTTTCCATCATGAAATAGTGCTCACCATATCAAGATGATAAAGTAACCTTTTCCCTCATTTATGTCAATAAATTTTTTGTTTTCAATGACACACAGTCCTTGCTGAGGGCAAATACATTAAATAGTTTTATTAGAACACTGTACATTTATTCTTTCAATGCACTTTGAATTGAGAGATGATGATTTTGTAAAGTCATATAAAGCTAATTTACTTGCTGTATTCTTGAATGCCACTTGGGTTTAACAATATTGTCTCTGCATATGTCAGCCATGAGTCACTAAAACTGAGAGTTAATATTTTTCAAAATTGCTGAAGGAATACCCTAAAAGGTATAGGTAACAGACAGTAGAGTACAAGTGAATCTGTGATTCTAGCATACATATAAATCTTGCCTTAAAATATTTTCTTTGCCAAATACTATGAGAAGAAATACTGAATCACAGTTTGACAGATGTACATTAACACATGTACAGAAATAAAAATGTGTAGAACATTAAAGTGGTTATAGATTTATTAAATATGCAATAATATGCCAATGTAAATAATGTTAAAGGGTTTGCTGTTGGTCTTTGATTGGGGTTTTAAAGCAATTTTAATACAGATCTTAATTAAATTTATGAGTCTAAAAATTTTCAGGGTACAGGATACTGTAAAAACTATTCTTTATACATGACTGTTTGTATGATAAAAAATGATGCATAGTACCATTTTTACAGTGTTTACAAGATTTTCATCTTATTAAAAATGTCCTTGCTGGATGGTGGTGGCTCATGCCTTTAATCCTAGCATTTGGAAGGCAGAGGCAAGCAGATATCTGTGAGTTTGATGCCAGCCTGGTTAACAAAGTAAGTTCTATGAGAGTAAAGACTACATAAAGAAGCCCGGTCTCAA
>NW_026067906.1:8282879-8298232 GCF_014885135.2 Alexandromys fortis | reverse complement strand
AAAAAAAAAAAAAAAAAAAAAAAAAAAAAAAACCTAAAAATTAAAAAAAAAAAGAAAATGTTCTTGTTGTAGGAGAGTCACTTGTTCATTCCCAGCCGTTCAGCCCAAAAATAATCACATGGAAACCATATTGTTTAAATCACTGCTTGGCCCATTAGCTCTAGCTTCTTATTTGCTAACTCTTACATTTTAATTTAACCCATTTCCATTAATCTGTGCATTACCACAAGGTTGTGGCCTACCAGCAAAGTTTCAGTGTCTGTCTCCAGTGGGGCTACATGGCTTCTCTATGATTCTGCCCTTCTTTCTCTCAGCATTCAGTCTTTCCCCCACCTCAACTGGCCGAGGCATTTTCTTCATTCACCAATGGTATTCACACCATATGGAGAGGAATGCCACATAGTGTCCTAATGGAATAATTAAGAAATACCAATTCTTGGGACATTGAAACAGGAGAACCATGAGTTCAAGATCAGCCTGGGATGCATAGTAATGTCATATCTCAAGAAAATACTACCTAAAGTTAAAAACACTCAATATAAATCAACACCAAACTTGGGGTATTTCTTGACTAGAGTTCTCATTTTGGAATGTTGGTAGTAATGACAGGTTAGTGAGTCAGAGAGTATTTCAACAGAGCAGCATATGAAGGATGAAGTCACCATGACTCTTAGGAGGTTGAAAGATAGCATTATGGGATGTACTATAGTGCTCTGTTGAGTGAATGAGAGAAACAAGCTTGGACAGATGAGGTAACTGAGTATACGATCAACCAGGAGCTCTAGTGGGATTCCAGTATGTGGGAAAATGAATTAGCAAACACCAGTTCATAGTGGAGAGAAAGCGATTTTGCAAGTAACCAAATAATGAATGTTAACATCAGTTGGGTTATCAGTACTTACTGAGAAAAGGAATGAGTTTAGAATGTTTAAATAATAGTAATAGTTTAGAAAATGAATTCAGAAAAACAAGCATCAAGTTAATAATACTTACATGAACTAAAATATCAAATGATGAAGATGAGAATTAGGACTGCCACCTTTTAACTCTCATCCTCGATTAGGAAAGTATGCCTTTCCATATTAAAGAAATGGGGAAATTTGTTTAGGTCTGGGCATGTAATTTTAGTATCACAGATATTTCTTTTGTAGGAAATTATTGTTTGCCATGGGTTTAATGTTCCAAGGCATATGAAATTGGTAAACAAGGGGAATTGGTCTTATGTATTAGAACAGTGGTTCTCTACCTGTGGATTGTGACCCCATTGGAGTCAAACTACTCTTTCACAGGTGTCACATATCAGATACCCAATATATGCCATATTAACATTATAATTCATAACAGTATCAAATTACAGTTATGAAGTAGCAATGTAATTATTTTATGGTTGGGGTCACCACAACATGAGGAACTGTATTAAACTGTCATAGTATTAAGAAGAAAGAGAACTCCAAAGACAGTGGCACTGGGGTTTGATCCTACTTCATGTTCTGGCTTTGTGGGAGCCTAGCCAGTTTGGATGCTCACCTTCTTAGACCTAGATGGACAGGGGAGGACCTTGGACTTTCCACAGTGCAGGGAACCCTGACTGCTCTTCGGACTGGAGAGGTATGGGGAAAGTAGTGGGGGGAGGGGGAGTGGTGTGGGAGGAAGGGGAGGGAAATAGGAGGCTGGGAGGAGGCATAAATTTAAAAAAAATAAAATAAAATAAAAAAAAATTAAGAAGAAGAAGAAGAAGAAGAAGAAGAAGAAGAAGAAGAAGAAGAAGAAGAAGAAGAAGAAGAAGAATGAGAACCACTGCCCTGGAATTGTCTTTTGACCTAGGTGCCATAATTCAGTTAGACAATTTGCAAGTAAAAATAATTAATAACTTTATCTCTAAGACTGCACTAATGCTAATTCAAGATATTTTCTTTAAATAGGTCATGACTGAAAACAAGAAAATGACATGGCATATTTTTTCAGAATGATTCCAAAGGAAATTAAGATCCTTTTGAGATACAAAATCAAAAATGGTTTTAAAACATTCTGCTAAGTTTAGAATTAAACTTAGTAAAACAATTACAGAAGACTATTTTTACATTTTTTCAAAGTTGTAAAATTGAATGATATAAATTTGTCTATTTTAGGGATTCAGTGTTGGATAACTTTCATAGTCTTTAAATATGATGTGCCCATGACTTTGGATAGATAAAAGTTAGACATGCCTCTCTAGTTTTTCCCCTCCACATTACCCTCAGCTCATAAACTGTGCAGCAATTTTTCAGGTGAACAATTTTCTGCCTCTCTGATTTTAACATCTCTTTCTTTCCCATGCTACAGTCATAATTTAATTTAATTACTCATCACCTTAAATTTTTTCTTTCAGTGTTTGTGGGGAAAGGTATTTGTCCTGTCTTTAGAAAATCACATTATTACCAATGAAATGTTTTATGTTTAAATTGCTGCTTTCTGTTTGATTTAAGGATATAAATTTATTTCTTATCATATTGATGTCTACTACAGTATTTCATATAAAGTAGATGCTAAGTAACTTGTCTTGAATGTTGGTTTCCTACTTACATCTCTAAATTAACAAAGACATCTATGTTTGGGACATTATCCAAAGACATACACTATTCACCTCTTGAAAGACTATAATAGGAGATAGGTAATATGTGATACTAGCTTATTCTAAAAGTGAACCTCATGTCATGATTAAACACATGAACACACGTATCATATTATCCTTGATCAGGGACATGAAAACAAAATTAGAAGTCTTTGCCAGTTAAAGCTTGTAGAATTTGAGAAACTAATAGTATCAGGATCAATATGCGGGTTTACCCAATGTAACTCTCATATATATATATATATATTATTTTATATATATATTCTTGATATAACTGAACAGTGATTTAAAGATTAGAATGGTAGTTATTGAGAAGCAACAATCACTAAGACAAGCATTAAACCCATTTGACTTAATGGTCACAAAATTTCAAAAGCAGAAATAAAAGAACCACGAATGAAAGATTTCTTTTCAAGGATGACCACTGGCTTATTGTTAGTAATAACTAAGGAAAGAGAAAGCCAGATAATCTGAAGGATAATTAAGAGAACAATGGCTGAGTATTATTCCTTGTATGTCCATATTAAGTAATAACAAAACAGAATAATGTTAAATAATTTTATTAACATTTGAGATGATGTAACTAATGTAAGATTCACAATAACACATATTTTATATAAGAAAAAGAAACATTATAATGGAGCACATACAAATTATATTATACGTTAAAATAATAACTACAGAACAGAGAATTAAATACTAACCCAGCTAACACCAAAAGTAATAACCACAATTGCAGTGGTGCTAAAGTCAGGAAGAGTCAGTCTTCCAGGCTACAGCTTTGCTCACTGATGGCTCCTCAGAGACAAAGATGTTAGTTACACTTGGTCCAGAGATTTCTGTGCCACCCACGACCTATTAGCAGCTACTAAAAGTCAGGAAAACAGGCTGATTCTCAGGAAAAGTCCACTCCCCTCTCCTTTTTACTTCCTCTTTGTTCTCAGTTTTTTCTTTCTTCCTCTATCTCTGCTTGGATTTGCTGCCTTGCTATATTCTGCCTTATCACAGACCAAAGCAACTTCTTTTTTAAGAACTGCCAATAAAACTATTTCATAGCATACAGAGGGGAATCCCACATGACCTTAATGGTTTTATTAAAATAACAGTTGCCATTTCTGTTTGCTTCTCTTTTGTAAATTATATTTTCGTTTTAAAATGACATTTCTATTAAATGAGTAAATAATAACTAGTACACTTATTTTGGGGGGGTATCAGCACTTGGGCTGGGGTGGTTGGAGAATTGGGAGTTCAAGGACATCATGAGTTTGAAATGTGTCTGAGCTACACAAGACCCTGCCTCAAAACAAACAAAACACAAGAAGATGCTCTTGCTTAGTATTTTCTATCTACGTGTTTGGATTGCCTTAGAAGTAAAACTCACTTTTATACAACATGTGAGAGATGGATTTAAGAAAATAATGACATAAATACTGACAACATATGACATAAATATTGACAACAATAGAGAGAAGGGAGTAGGTGAGCAACTTAAGCATTGGTATGCAAAGTGTGCTAATATAAGTTCGAATACACAGTGTTTTTAGATGTCTAGTTACAAGTGTTCGAACGTAACTTTGAATACACAGTGTTTTTAGATGTCTGGGTTGGTCTTCTGTTATAGTGGTAGAATACCTGCTCAAGGGCTGGAGAGGTTACTAAGGGGTTAAGCAGGTATACTGCTATTGCACAGGACCAGAGTTATGTACGTTCCCAGCACCCAGGTTGGGTAGTTCAAAACTCTCTGTAACTCCAACTCCAGGGGATATGATCCCTCTGGCTTCCACAGTCCCCACCACTAACATTTTACACACAGACAGGCACAGCTGTATATATATAAATAAACATG
Organism: Alexandromys fortis; assembly: GCF_014885135.2. NCBI lineage: Eukaryota > Metazoa > Chordata > Mammalia > Rodentia > Cricetidae > Alexandromys > Alexandromys fortis. The sequence goes on along the minus strand of NW_026067906.1, from coordinate 8,293,775 downwards.
AAATAAATACCTGGGTGAGCAGAACAAATTAAGAACAGAAATAATAATAATAATAAATTATGATGATGATTATTCTCATAGATTTGGTCATGGTACATGTTGTTGTAGGAACACCTCACAGCATGACTGCCAGTAAGAAGGGAGACACATCATTCTTTCATTAACTCTTCTGTTTTCTATGGTTATTCTTCGCAGACCCTCAACCTCTGGGATGATGCCATCCACATTCATGACATCTTTCTCCATAATCCTCTCTGAAGACACACTTTCAGACACATCCAAAGTAGTGATTTTTCCTAGCGGTGTCTCAAGCCAATGAAGTTGTACTGTCCCAAGATTCATTAAAATTGGCCCAAGCCAATTGTAATTATAAACGCTTAACATTTCATTGAATGACTAAACATACTTGAGAACTAATGAAGATAATTTATTGAAGTATTCTGAAATATTTTTGATATTTCAGATAAGTGGTGGCTTTATCAAGTTAAGCCCATAAATTACTGTGTAGGAGTGATACATATTTTTGATGTAGTTATTCTCAAAATTATGTGGTGGCATTTAGTTCAAATGTCGGTTTCACTTTTCCTCTGTCTCTCTTAGGGATAAGTCATCACTAAAAGCTATTAATGCAACTGAAGCATCACTGGAGGTGCCAGACTTGGACTATAATGTGGATTACAGTGCCTATGTCACAGCGAGCACTAGGTTTGGTGACGGGAAGACAAGAAGCAGTACTATTAACTTTCGAACACCAGAGGGAGGTGAGTCCCCAGGGATCTCAATCACTCTGAAGAATAGTCAGCTCAGAAATAATATCGAATATCAACGTTATTACTAAGCCTCATAGCCATCATTAGCTGGATACAAAACTGCATCGACTTCCTGCGTGATGCTGGGAAATCTAAGTACTAGGTCCATGCTTCCATTTCCCATTTGCTAAGGTGGAAACAGTGTGTGACGTCATTGGGTTCTGATGAGTAAAGGACTAAGATCTGTGGATGGATTCAGCACACATCACGAATATTTCAACTGTAGGCTAAATGTGTCAAAGTAAACTATGTGAGGTTGACTTTCCGTTTGCTTTTAGCTTTTGCTATTTCAAGACTATACATTAAAATAGGGTTTCATTTTCACGTACTCTGTACTAGAAATCGGCAATGTTACTGTCTGCAAATCAAGAACAGTGGCAATCTTTTAAAGCCAAGACAGTAGTGTATGAACTAGAAAGCTCTGTCTGTAGATACCGTATGTTAAGAGTAGAAGGAAAGCCCAGCCCATGATGTGGATTTAATTTCTGACATTCCCACAGATACTATCCCTAAATTAAGAATTTTCAAAAATGATTATTCTCATTTTTAACTTAACAACTGTTGCAAAATTTAGACACTTCAGCTTAACTTGTAGTCATGTCTGTCAATTTTCTGAATTATTTGTTTTATAGCACCCAGTGATCCTCCCAAAGATGTCCATTATGTGAATCTCAGTTCTTCATCAATAATTCTCTTTTGGACACCTCCCATAAAACCTAATGGAATCATACAATATTATTCTGTTTATTACCAAAATACATCAGGTACTTTTGTGCAGGTAAGAGCTGGGTATTATTTTTTATATCCTTAATATTGTTGATATTGTGGACTATTTATATTGATAATTATGTAGACATGTGATTTATAAAAGTCTTATTGATGTGTAAAATAGTGGAGAAAAGTCAGGTTCTTTTACATCTTCTCTCTCTCTCTCTCTCTCTCTCTCTCTCTCTGTCCTCTCCTCTGTATCAGTTTTATACATGTTTGCAGCAGTGAAGCTGATACCACATAAAGAGACTTCAGTTTAATTTCTCCAATAACTTTTCTCTTTTAACAATAATGGTTTCATTTGCTACCATTTCCTCCTTAGTTGAAAACAGATTTTAATTTTGTTTATATGCAATACAATTTCAGTGATTAAATATTTTTGCATATTTTTAATTATTTATTTTAGTTTTTGAGATTATGATATAATTACACTACACAATTTTCTCCTTTCCTTTTTTCCCTCCCGAAAGCCTCCCTCCTTGCTCTCTTTCAGATTTATGATCTCTGTTTTTCATTATTATTGTATGCATATATGTATTTCTGTATATATTCCTAAATACATAAATACAACCTGCATAGTCTGTATAATGTTACTCATAGATATATCTTCAGGGCTGACTGTTTGGTTGTAGGTAACTAATTGGTGTGGTCTTCTCCAGAGAAGACTAGTTATTCCACTTTCTGTGTTCTTCTGTAGTTGCCTATAGTTCTCTGTGTAGGGTGGAAGCCTTGCCGACTTCCCCATTCGCTTGGGCATATCCATTGATGTTGTCTGTGTTCTGCTCACATTTGGGAAGCCATGTGGATGAGACTTTGTGGGTATGTCTTCTGTCATTACAAAGAGACACAATCTCATAGTAAACTCTTTGACCCTCTGGTTTTTACAAATCTTCACTCCCATTGGAGACATGTCCATTGGAAATGGCTTCACTGATCTGCATTTTGTTTGGCTGTGCTTTTCTTTAATAGTCTCTGTCAAAAGAGAAGCTTCAGGAATGAAGGTTGAGGACTACACTTACCTGTGAGTTTAAGGACAAATATTATCATATAGTATTTTTTTCCCTCAATTGAAATTTTTTATTATCGGGAAGAGAGTTTTTATACTTGCAGGGATATTCTTATTGCTTAGCATCAGCTATCAAAAGGACCAGTAGGCATATGGCTGTTAGTCTTCAGAATGTAGGTCATGGGACTGCGGTTTGCAGAGTGGACTTATCTGGGATATGAATATAGTAGTAATGAAAATGCCAAGATGGATTTAATTTAGAGAAATGTTTTCAATTATGTCCAGTGCAGTTATATTATTTCTGCAAATTAAGTATTTATCAGATTTCTTATACATGAAAAAGAGAAAATGTGGTGGCTTGGTTCAATCAAAGACGGGGAGTTAGAATATAATTTCGGAAACACGAATTTAAAAGAAATGCTCTAATTTTAAGAATAAGGTTTTTCCTGGGTAAAATGACTGAATTGGTTGTGACTTGGCAATTCCTATTCCTGGGTGTCGTTCTAATTAAAAGAGAAGGCAGATACACTGTACTTTGCAGAGGCTGAGTTTCATTTGTTATTCAGGATACTTCGCTCAGAGTCAGGGCTTGTGATTGACTGACTGTCTCTAAGACTAGGTTGCTGTATGACTTGCTGCGTTAGTAGGAAAAGGGCAGAGCTTTGCAAACCACCTCAGGCAAAGGCAGCAGAACACAGTGTCCAGAGGTCAGGTCAGTGCACACATTCTGTCCTCCAAGTGGAGTTTTTAAGCTTCATTCCTTGTAAGCAGACTACTTTATAAAAGTTGCACAGATAAAGATATATGTGTAACTGAAGGTGAAGGTATTTTTAAACAAATGCCTTAAGAACAAAAAACAAAAGAGGGGTCTGTTTATTTTTTTCTGTACATCAAGTAAAACTTCTATCCCTTTTTGAAAACTGAAAATAATTAAGATAATTATTTCTTCCAAAAAGTCACTCTCAGACTTAACATTATAACACTATGCATAGAAGGTGTTCAACATGAAGATTTCCCCTTTTTTCTGCACTTAAAAGAAGCATCACAAAATGTTTTGTGCAGTTTGAGATCTTAACAGCAGTTTCACTTCTATCCAATATACTTGCAGTTTGTGCAAAATTGCAGTTTGGTTCTCTATATCTACAACTACCCCTCAGTTTTCAACATCTACCTCTGGTTTCAGCACAATCGTCTAAGTCTATATATTCAAATCTGTGTATAGAATATGATCCCATTTTTAACTCATTAGTGTTAGAGTAGGTTATCTCCTATTAAGTAATCTTAAGAGTGCTTTTAAGTGTGACAGCTGCAAGCAGGCATAGGCAAGTGATGCTCAAACATTTCAGAAGCACAGTCTCATGTTGCTTGACAGTCTCTCAGGCTTTAATGTATCTCTAAAATTAATGTTCAAAGTGGCATATCTTCTCTATCTTTTATAAAAAGATAAGTTGGTAGAGAAAATACTTGGAATGAAAAATTACACAGCAGATTTTGTATATAGTTTTTTATCTTCTTCTGTCTCCTCACAGAACTTTGTGGAACACCCCCATCCTTAGCATGTTCTTTTTCCCTCCTATTCCAGACATCTGGTTTCTGTCTTAGGATTCTTCTGTTATAGCTAATACAATGAATAAAAATGGAACATATTATATTCATATTTCTTCTATGTTCCTGGAAATATTTTAATTGAAATAGCATAAAATTGTTAGCATGGGACAAGATTTACAGCACTTAGCTTTATGATTCAGAAGCATTTGAGCATGAACTGCACCCATCTTTCCATGCTTTTTTTGAGGAGTGTAAGCTCTTTACTGCTGCTCAAAGATCCACCTTTTCTGTTATCACACACTGTTTTTAGTAGAGGAAATGACCTCTTATATTATTGTGTCTACTAATATGTGTCATGATTTTTAGGATGTCTGACAAAATATCACATACATTTAAAAGTGTTAAAATAAGTTTGCTTGATAATCAGCTTTGAAATCATTTGTAGGATACCTTCTGGCCATATTTATGGGAGCAAAATGTAAGGTTTAATTATATGATTTTAATCCCAAGACAGTATGAGACAAAAATAAGAAATACAAGGTGAGGAAATTAATGAAATAATCACCTGGATAATGTCTTAAGATTTTATGAAATTGTTTGATGTCTATGTATGCTAAGACATACACCCAACAGGAAAGAATATTGGGTGATTCAAAATAATCCCTTGTTTAGTTGTGATGTTTGCAGATAATTAGAATGAATTTTATTCCAAAGAAAAGCTAGATTTCATTCTAATAACCTTCCAGTATTAATATTTTTAAGTTGTGGTTATATCAGGCAGTGATTCTATGTGTACAGCTATTCTATGGGTACAAGAGTATTGGAAGGCATCCAAGCTCATATATCACATTTTCTGAGAAATTGTTAGATGTCTTTAACATGTCTATTGTCAAATAAGGCACCACAAAAACCAAAGAAAATCTTTTATTGTACTGACAGATAATGTGAAAGAAACAACAAAAACTTAGCAAATTTTTAAGTCAGTGAATTTTAGAATCATCTTGACTATAAACTTAATCAAATGGAATATCCTAATTAATTACTTAAGCAAATTATTCTTGCTTTTATTGTAGTTAAACACAGTATTAATTGGTTTGTGTATGTCAATGGAGTCTAATCCTTAGTAACTCCCTATAAAGTGGGAATAGCTATTCTCATTTTATTGTTAGGGGCCAAGAACCTTTGAGATTAGATTTTTTGGTTCAACCTTGCCTTGTTGTACTTGAGTTTAAGTCTACAAGATTTAAAGTAACTAGTGTACATTGTATAGTGCATTTTTCTTATAAAAGTATGGGTAATGATACACTTCTGTTGAGACAGGGTCCTCTGTGTATCAGTGAAGTCACTATGTAGTGCAGACTGACCTTGAACTAGGAATCCCCTTGATTCAGTCTTCCAGGTGTTGAAATTACTAGATGCATGATGCTTGACTAACTTTTTGGTTTTGCTTAAATTATTATCATCTATTTTAGAATTCTTTTTTGACTATATATTTGATTTTAAATTTTGTACAGAAAGGAAATTGCAGCACAAAATTCTTAAATACTGAAAAAACTTTGAATATTATTTTTGCTCTATATATCAGTGTGTTAACTGCCTTTTCATTGCTCACTACACAGTATAATAAAGAGTCACTGGAGATGAATAGTAGAAATACTTTTAGTTTGTAGATCAGGCAAATACTTCAACACTTCTGTTATTATTCATGGAAAAAAGAAAATGAAAAGCTGTTTTAATTTTTTCTTTCAAAACTGTTGGAAAAATATCTAATACTTTGAAAAATGCCTAAAAATTTCCTAAGGGAAACTGAGCTTGGCCAGCATAGCCACAGAGTTTTTTTCTCTTGGCCATTTGACATTTTCTACTGTATATAATGTTAGTGTGTTTCTCTTTAACATTTGATGTAGTGATCTAAAAAGAAAAACTGCTACCACCTAGTTCACTTTTAGTAAAAACATAGTTCCAGTTTAATTTTTAGTTTTGAGACAGGGTTTCTCTGTAGCTTTGAAACCTGTCCTGGAACTAACTCCAGTAAACCAGGCTGGCCTCGAACTCACAGAGATCCTCCTGCCTCTGCCTCTTGAGTGCTGAGATTAAAGGTGTGTACCACCACCACCCATCCCAGTTTCATTTCTATGATAGCATTGCCTTATGCTATTTCTCCTAAGAATTAAAATATTAAAACCATAGCAGACAATTCCTGGTCAATAACTATTTTGCAACACTCATGCCTACTAAAACGCACTCTGAACTATTACAATGATCTGCTTATTTTTCAGAATTTTTCCCTCCTTGAAGTAACCAATGAGCCTGACAACGTAACAGTGTCTGCAAAAATATACAGGCTGGCCATATTCAGTTACTATACATTCTGGGTCACAGCAAGCACTTCTGTCGGAAACGGGAATAAAAGCAGTGATGTAATTCCTGTATACACAGACCAAGACAGTATGTAAATGCACACGTGATTTTATCTTTAATCAGGAAACTTAAAAATCTCATAATTTGTCAGGAACTCCTATTTGTGTACATTGGTGTTAAAATCTGTTAGACATTTAACTCCTGTCCTAGGAGTTTAAGTACATCTAATGCAGTTCTGACTACTACAACGATAACAGCTTCTTCTATTTTCCCTGCATAATATTATTTTCACATGGTTGATGGTTTTTATTTTACTTTATTTATTTTTATTTTAGCACTTTGCTGTGAATGAGCTGAGGGTTCTCCACATGTTTCTTCATAAACACCTGAAAGTCGAACACTCTTTCTATGACTTCTAATGTTCACTAGATCTCATTTTACCAGTCTGTTCTGTTACAGCCTGCTATATAAGAAGGACCATAGTTTCTGCCCTTCATACTTTATAACAACATTTGAACATATATAAATGGAAAAATATAAATTGAGTAATATAAACACAACAAAGGAATGCATTGCTTGTTCTTGGTAAAAAAAAATTACTTTTGAATAATGGTCAGGCTCAACGCAGGCTTCCTTCTCATCAATCCACTAAAATCCTGTTGTTTCTGTTGCTTTGAGCGATATCCCAGTCATCCGGAATGACAAAGAAGAGTACTCCTGTAAGCATGGATGATTTTTGGGATAGTTAGGTCACCTGCTCATTTGTTTCAGAAGTTGCTTTGAATCCCCAGCAGCTAACTTTTTTTTTTCTGGCTTTGAATCCACGCAGGACTTCATGAAGTGTCTTCTAAATTGTCTTTGTGACAAACATAATAAAAATGTCTATTTGCATTAAAAGAAATTTCTTGTTTACAGCTTCAGAATGCTGTTCACGCAGGCCATTCACACAACTGTGATGTCTGAACCCTTGATTTTGAATTTTGTTTGTTTGTTTCAGTTTCCAAAATGAAAAGGAAGGTGGATCGCTGTCCATTTCCCATGTGGCTCTGTTCCATTTTGTTTAATATTAAGGATTTATTTGTATGTGTATGGGTGTTTTGCCTGCATGTTTGTGAGTGCATCAGGGGATTGGAGTTCCCTCAGAGTCCAGAAAAGGACATGAAACTCTCCTGCCCCGACTACCGTAGTTAAAGAGGCTGTAAGTCACCATGTAGGCTCTGGGAACCCAATCCAGATCCTCAGGAAAAGCAGCAAGTGCTCTTAACTGCTGAGTCATCTCTCCAGCCCCCTTCTTGTTTATTTTTATAAAGATTACTGTCTTATTGAGAATGACTTTGATTTAAAGTTCTACTGAGTTAAATCCCAAAGTGTACTGTTTGGAAAAAACATTAACTTACCAATATAAACATGAAAAACTTTGCCTTGTTTTTTGGCAAAAATAACTTGAGTAGAGGACAGGTTCACCCATAGAATATAATCAACATGTGGAAATGTATAGTTAAGGAATGTTTAACATAACCTTTTAGTATAATGTGGTCAAGAATATAATCAACATGTGGAAATGTATAGTTAAGGAATGTTTAACAAAACCTTTTAGTATAATGTGGTCAATATCATTTCAGACTCTCTTAATTGTAGATCTCGTCCAGGATAATTGCAACCCATAATAGTCTATCAGTTATAACTGCAGCACCACAAGTAATAACTATTTGCTGTGCATTGTGTCTTGTGAGACTTTCAAATTCACATTGAGTCTAGTTAATATCTGAAAATTAAAATTTTATAAGTGGGATAATTTCTTAAAATATAAATGCAGGTTAGTGTTTTGTTGGCTGGAGACACCTTGTTCCTGGGGTCAGAAAATTTTCGAATTAAATATTCATACTACAAACATGACTTTGACCAGGTCTCTTATGGACTCTAAGGATCGTTCTCTGCATATTCAGATAATCATTGGAATAATGAAATCAAATGTATTATCTAGAAAATTAAGGAATTATTGGTTCTACTTGGAAATGTGTTGCATATAAACACATGTAATCCCCACATGGTAAGAAAGGTAAGTCAGAAGAATACGATAGAAACACAATTCTTCCATGTGTTCAAAATGAAAAGGCTTATTTTTAATAATTTTCATATTTATATGAATATGCATGTTTGTATTTAAAGAATGTACATGAATGAGCTGGTGATGGTGTTTCAATAACTACATTCAATCTGTAAATTGTTACTTCTGGAATAACGAATGACTTTCATGTTCTGATCACTGCCTACCTCAGTACCTGAAGGGTTTGTTGGAAACCTGACTTTTGAGTCCATTTCATCAACCGCAATAAATGTGAGCTGGGCGCCACCATCTCAGCCAAATGGCCTTGTCTTCTACTATGTCTCACTGACTCCCCAGCAGAGTCCTCACGGCACGAGGCCACCTCTGATTACACGTGAAAGCAGCATACATTTTGATAATCTGGAAAAATATGCCGATTATATATTTCAAGTTACACCATCAACAGAAAAGGGGTTCTCTGAGACCTATACTGCCCGGCTACACATCAAAACCGAAGAAGACGGTAGGAAGACCCTGTTGTTGCTTATTTTGCAGATTATTAATGTTCTCTTTGTTTGCATTGCTTTTAATTTTTACAGAAGAGATTATTTATAATTATGTGCTCAAGTAATTATCTTTTCAGTAGACATAGCAAGTCCTCAGTGACTTACAGTTAAACCAGTCTACCAATAAAATGAAGCCCAATTATATTTGAAGTATCTTCTTTACTAATAAAAATTTGTTCTCATTTAACACTCTCTTTTTCTTTTGTAGTTCCAGAAACTCCACCAATAATCAACACTTTTAAAAATCTTTCTTCTACCTCAATTCTTTTATCATGGGATCCCCCATTAAAGCCAAACGGTATAATTCTAAGTTATCATTTAACTTTACAAGGACCGCATGCGAACCATTCTTTCGTCACTTCCGGTAACCACATAGTCCTGGAAGAACTCTCGCCATTTACCTTGTATAGCTTTTTCGCTGCTGCAAGAACGGTGAAAGGACTCGGTCCTTCTAGCGTTCTTTTCTTTTACACAGATGAATCAGGTGAGCTGGAAGATAATGCTACGCCAAGTGATTTCTCTGTTCACTTTGCACACTCTGTTTTGAAGGAATAGCCGGAACAACGAAGAATATTAGATCCTGTTGGTAGCCAACTTAGCATCCTCCTTCTACTTTGCTGATCTCTTTTCTTTTCCTTTTATCCCCCCACCCCCCCACCCAGGTCAGGCTTCAGAATTGCCTGTTCTGTTTAAAACTGTTTTGAAGCATAGGGTCATGAATATAGGAGCAAAATTATTTGTGGTATTTATTTTGAGAATTATAACATGTGGTCGTTTTATAAATCTCTCTGAATTTGTTTCTTCAAGTAGTTTGAATCGAGACAGTATTTCTGTGATACACGATTTATGAACACAAGTTTTATAACGTGTTTCCCTGCAGCGCCTTTAGCACCTCCTCAGAATCTGACTTTAATCAACTACACTTCAGACTTCGTATGGCTGACATGGAGCCCAAGTCCTCTTCCGGGTGGTATTGTTAAAGTCTATAGTTTTAAAATTCATGAGCATGACACTGATACTGTATTTTATAAGGTAGGTTGATTGTAATGGCATATATTGATTTCAGACACTCAGAAAGTGTATTAAAATGTTTTGAGCTGAAGGAAAATGGGCTGCTTCATATTAAACAAGGGAAGGGGATGGAGTGGGATATTTGCCTCTTATGTGCAAAGCTCTGAATTTGATTCCAGGTACCACTGTGATTAATTGAACAATGAAAATATTTACATAAAACCCCCTTTTTCCTATAATATGGGTGTTTGTGGAAAATATAGGGAGCCATTTTTCAGATGAGAACTGACTGCTTCTCAGAACATTTTACCTATTCTCACAGTTTCTACATTTCAAGAACTAACTGTATAATTTATTTAATGCTAGGAAATATACAATGATTTGTGGGCTTTATTTAAAATCTAGTATATACTGTAGTTCTTTTTATTGATGAAATAAGTATCAAATGAATCATTTTAGCCATTTCACAAAGTATTTACACTGGTCTTGTGGTAATGGTTTCAGAAGGCAAGTGATGCCAACCTCTGGGTCCTCTATGACAAATTCTTATTCTTTGAATTTTAATGGTAACTCATTTGCAACCCTCAGTGTCTCTTCCTTGTTTCATTTTGTTTGGACATAGGACCAATGAAAAATATGCAAAGACACAATAGAATAATATACCTGAAACTTAGAGTTCTAGGGTTTGAATGCCAAAATATGTTTGTTACAACTAGCTAATAGTTACTTCAAAAAGTTGTCTCTCTCTCTCTCTCTCTCTCTCTCTCTCTCTCTCTCTCT
>NW_026067906.1:8272879-8282872 GCF_014885135.2 Alexandromys fortis | reverse complement strand
TCTCTCTCTGTCTCTCTCTCTGTCTCTCTCTGTCTCTCTCTGTCTCTCTCTCTCTCTCTCTCTCTCTCTCTCTCTCTCTCTCTCTATTCCAATGGCAAATAAAACTCCTAGGATATTTTTATTTGCAAGAAGAATGCAGAATGCAGAGTAAACATTCAATGTTGTGAATACTACAATTTATTTCTCTGATAAATCCATTTTCTAGCATGTGCAGCTTACAAAGACAATTGTAGAAAATCAAGAGCAACAGTTAGGTTTGTTTGTTATCATCATCATGAACAACGTCTTCTTTCATGGAAATTAATATATTGCTTTAATATCTGATAGGCTGAGTAGCATTTGCATTATGTATTATCTATCCCAAGTTTAATCTCAGTGTTTTCTCATAATTTTGGATTGCCTGTATGGGCTACAGAAAATAGTCACAGGAGAGACATAGTTTCTTTGGAACAATCCCATTCTTAAGATTACCTTGTATATGCATCGGAATGTGCTTGCATATATATGACCTAATTTCCATAGAATTATGGCCTTTAATATAAACACTCTTAACAGAATGATAAAGCAAAGGCTCTGACATCAAATTACCTGGTTCAAATCTTTCCATTGAGATTTACAGGGATGCGTTATAGAAGTTACTTATCCTCTTAAAATTATTTTCTTCAAATGTAAAATAAGAATTAAAAAGCTTCCTATGTTAATGAAGACTGTATAGGCAAATCCATATAAAACACCTTGGACAATTCCAGAAATATACTAAATGTATTAGCGTTCATTGCACAGAAATTAAAGAAGAACAAAAATTCCCTCTAGTGTCATGGTAGCTTTGAACATAAAAGAACGTTATACTGTTACCTGAATATGGTTTCAGGATCTTTTAAACATTCTTTTTTTCTAATATGTATTTTCCATTAATATTTCACTAGTAGCAAAGATACAATTTTATGCCACACAATGTTAAGTATATAATTTTAGAGCAATTAGTTTTCTTTTTAAAGATCTACTGCATTTGATTACTTCTATTTGCCACTATTTTCAATCCTTCTTAATGATTATATTTTTCTTCAAATTCCTTTATGTCGCTTCTCACGTCACGCCCACCAGCAAATATTTAGTTTACCATGCTGGTTGTCTTCCTTATATCTGACCGTCATTGCTACTGGCTTTTTCAGCTTTTCCTGCCAGGATCATTCTATGTTCCTTTTTGTTCTTTTCTGTTGTTTCATTCTTTTTCTGTTTTCAATTACCTGTAACTCTGTTGAGGCAACATAGCATTGGGTCCACTCCAGATGTCACTGGCTCCTCGTCAGCGCACGCTGACACGTTGACATTACAGAGAAATTTGGGTCACTCTAAAATGCTGCAAGAAGTCATTTATTTAATAGAAAAAAATTTAAAGACTCACTTCTGTGTGAATATATTCAACAGCTAATAAGCTAATTTATTGCAGTGAATGATTAAACTCTCGAGTTTACTCATTTCCCTGGTCACTAGTTCTACTGAGCCAAAATCAAAATGGATTTTTATTGTGCTTAATTTTTATGTGGATTTTAATAGCTAATATAAAGTTTTCTTGCTGGTGGGGACCATGTTCTGTTTATTAATTCGTATAACCCACAGATCATCTCTCAGAATGGTTTATAAATAGAAAGTGTGGAATAAGAAAGAGGTAGTAGAGCAAGTCCCCCTAGCTGTTAGTGTCTTCCCGGAGATTATTTTCTTTTAAAGAAGAAATTTGAGACGATAATTACAACAGTCCCTTCTTCTTGCAAGCCCTTCTAGATATCTTTCTGCCCTCTTATAAAGTCATGAATTCTTTTTCATTAATTATTATTGCATGCATATGTGTATATGCATACACCTATCTATTCCTAAATACACCCAGTTTTCGCGGAGATGACTTTAAAATGTGATCTAGCATTATTATCAATGTAGGTACCTTAAGACTTAATACTCGCTGGATGGCACAATGGATCAGCTAGGAAAGTTTCTTACCACCAAGTCTGACCACTTGAGCCCATTCCCCAAAACCACATGATAAGAGGAGAGAACTGACGCTCACCAGTTGTCCCTTGGCCACCACACAAATGTCCTGGTGCTCCCTCCAAACAATTGAGTAGATTGGTGTTGTTGGTAAATTTCCACTAGGGAAATATGCAATAAGCAGTATAGTTTATATTTTGAGATATACATCTGAATGTGTGTTTGACTGTAATAAAAGTGCTTCAGCTTGACTTTATGTTTTTATTAGGATACATTTCCTAATAATTTTTTTTATTGGGGGAAGTTTTCTATAAGAAAGCATATTCTTCCCTGGTCAACTATGAAGGCTTTTTAATTTTTTCCCCTGTATTTTCCTAAGAAAGTTGTCAAAATATAACTTTAGGAGTTGTTTGGAATCTCCAACTTAAGTTCCATGGAGACAGACTTTGTTTTATCTATGGCTTTCCTTCCACTGGCTATAATGCAGTTCCTGGTAGATCAGTAAACAGACACAGATATGTTGGGTATTAGCAATTACGTGAATGTGAATTTGGAAGACATGACTACTGCTCACTGCCCGTAAACTGCACTTAAATTAGAAACTTTCACTTAGCAAATTGAAAGGAAATTATCATAAACGCATGATTCTAAAAAAACAGTTCAAAAACAAAAATTATGAGATTCTTCAAGACCAAAATGGTACAAAGTTCATCCTTGTATCATAAGCTTAGCATGCCCTACAGGACAGAATGTTAATGATTGTTTGAGTTATTAATATTCATCAAATCCTAGGTTAAATATGAGAAATATATCATTATATTTGAATATATCTGGGATGACAAATACATATTTGAAGATGCCTTGTGACTAAGCATCTTTTGCTTTTCAGAATATCTCAGGTTTTCAAACTGATGCCAAACTCTTTGGGCTGGAGCCTGTCAAGACCTACTCGATCAGTGTGTCTGCATTTACCAAAGTCGGAAATGGCAATCAATTCAGTAATGTAGTGAAATTCACAACTCGGGAGTCCGGTTAGTCACAGTTTCTGCCTCTGTAATGTTTGCTCTCATATTTAATCAAGACTCTCACATCCCTCTGTTTAATAAAATGTCATTTAGTATTCCCTCAAAGGCAAAATGAATTCCATGGCTTAAAAGTTAGGCTGGGTCATTTCTGAAATCATATATATGTATTGATACATGCATATTTATATACAACTTTTCCTCTATAACCGAGAAAGACAAAATAATGGGCTACTTTTTTTTCCAAAGAGGCGACAAGGCAGGCTTCTAGACTGTGAAATGTCCCAATTCTTAGGATTACCTGTGGGGCTGGGAAGAACAGGTAACTGAACCAATACTTCTAACATAACTGTTCAGATTTTCATGAGTTGTGACTAGGATTGTTCTTCAAGAAGGTAAGCTATAAGGTTTGAGAGGAAGGAGTCAGTGTTGTCTCTTGTACTTGTCATACAGTCCTCTAATAACAGAGTATTGTAAAGGGCCACTGGCCTCGTTTCCCAGCAACCAAACTACTGTAGCACAATGGTATGGGCTACATCTAGACTCTGTGTAGGCATTAAATAGCTTTCATTTGTGAATTAGTTAATTGTGGGTTAAATATGCCCCCTTTTGTCCTACTAACTAGGTCATATATTTGAAGACACCCCTCTTCATCTTTTCTTTTTAACAATGATTAATGGATGACTGAAAATTCCTTTTCTAGTCAATCATCACAGTTCTAAATGTACTTGTATTAATGAACCTCCTCATTAAGATTGGAGGTTAAAGATGTTAAATCAATAATTTCCCCCATGAACTTACAGACTCTTGAGGTCTTCTCTCCCAGCATGCCTACAGACAAATCAAACCACTAGTATTTGGAGTTGGAGCTGTGCAGTGTCTGAATTAGAATTCCTGCAACGTGGCTTGTTGTTTGTGTAACCTTGACAAAGTCTCCAGATTTCTTCGAGCTCTGCATTTTCCTCTGAAAAGAAAGGCACATTAGCCACATACAGTGTAGGAGTTGTCCAAAACTTGAAAATATCCATTAAACCTTACTTATTAGCAAGTTTATCATGCAATAAATGTAGCATAAATATTATCATAAGTATCCCATCCTTTGCATGAAGAAGCCACGATCCAGGCAGAGTAAGTGTAACTTGCCTTCCAAACTTAGTGAGTAACCCAAGTGGAAAACCACCATTGTTTTGTTGTTATTGTTGTTGTTGTTGGAAATGATGGAAATGACTAGGGGAAGTGTGAATCAACTTGAGGGAAAATATCTAAAGATTTTCAACCTATAAAATATTTAGTAGAAGCCTGGCAGTGGTGGCACACGCCTTTAATCCCAGCACTTGGGAGGTAGAGGCAGGAGGATCTCTGTGAGTTCAAGGCCAGCCTGGTCTAGAAGAGCTAGTTCCAGGACAGGAACCAAAAGCTACTAGAAACCCTGTCTCGAAAATCAAAAAAAAAAAAATTTTATAGTATTCACAAAATAAATAAAGGTTGAGGATCATCTTACATAAACTGCTTCATAAACTAGTATTTTTCAGTAACAACGTTATGTCACAAAGCATAATGCTCTGATTATAAAAATAATAGATAATTTACACACACACACACACACACACACACACACACAGTAAATTTTCCTTAAACTCAGAGATCCCACCTGCCTCTGTATCCCAAGTCCTGGGATTAAAGGTATGGATCACTACCACCAAACTCATTTTTTATACAATAATTGTTTATTATTTGTTGAGAGTTCAGTGAGTCAATTAAGTAGATGTTCCCAAAATGTTTAATTTGTTTATTTTAGAGATATTTCTGCATTGATGTATTCATCCTACAGAGGAACGGTTTATAAGGGTCACATTGAGGACCAGAGAACCATTATTAAGAAGTCAGATTTCCTGAACTTTCTTTAAATCAAGTTTCTAATAATAGCAGCATCCCTTTTTTATTGTTGTGAACAGTTTGTAATCTGTGAATTAACCACATGATAATTTTCTTCCACTATCCTTATTTTACTATAACAATGAAGTTATGTTAATTATCTAAAACTAAATTTGAAGTTAGGCTAAAACACTAAAACTAAGGGACATTATTGGATATGTCCACTGAAAATAGCCAGTGTGTCTAACCCATAATCACTCTCACACATGGGGTATTACTCTTTGTTCATGTCCACTGCATCGAATGGACCCCAGAGAAAAGAAGCCATTATCGAATAAATTGAGAGAAGTTCTAGCAGAAAAACCTGAGACCCTTTAAACAATATCTCCAGATTTGTATATTGAAATAGTCCCCGTTCTTCCAAAGAACCCCAATAGAATGTTTCTGCTTTTCTTATGAACTTCCCAGCCCTGTTTAACCTGAAACAGTGATAGTAGACAATTTTGTATTGCAAAAATGTTCAGTGAGAATACTGAGAAGGTTGCACCAATCTGACTAAGAAAGTTGGCATCTGTGACTGCCCAGACTTGAGGCCAATGCATTTCTGAGACTATGTGAGAACGTGTTTGCTGCTTGGGCCTAGAAAAACATTCCATTAACAGCTCAAACTTGTGAGCTTTAGCAAGATCAGAGACAAAAGTTTCTATTAGCCATTTATGTTAAGAACTCATTGCACACATATTAGCAAAGTTGACGTATTAAATTTTCATTTCATCTTTGTGAAACCTCATCTTAGGTCTTGGTTGCATAGTTCAATAATTTACTATGTGTGTATAAATGTTAACTCGGAGTGAATGTTTTTCTCCTAAGTTCCAGATGTCGTACAGAATATAGAGTGTATGGCGCGTAACTGGCAGTCAGTGGTAGTGATGTGGGATCTGCCCAGGAAAACGAACGGAATAATAATCCACTATGTGATAACAGTTGAAAGGAATTCTACAAAACTTTCTCCCCAAGATCACATGTATACTTTTACAAAACTTCTTGCCAATACATCATACGTCTTTGAAGTAAGAGCCTCAACATCAGCTGGTGAAGGCAAAGAAAGCGCGTGTAATGTCAGCACACTCCCCGAGACAGGTAACTAGTATGGAGCACACAACTGACCTGAAGCAGGTAATGGGTGTAAAATAATTAACTAAGCCGAAATAGGCCATTAATGACCTGAAGTATTATGAAATGGGTAGCTGACCCTGAGTACATGACTAACTTGAATGCAGTAACTAGTATGGAGTAATAAATAACATGGAACAGGTGACTATTAGTAATATAAAACAGTTTACTAGTTTTAAACCAATAGTTTATATGAAATGGGCAGATAACCTGAAACAGGTATCTAAGCTTCAGGTAAGTAGTGTAAAATAGGTAACTAATGTGAGCAGTTCATCAGTATGGGACTAACCCGATAACTAGCCTGATATATCTAATGGCAACTAGTATGAAGTAGGTCACTAATCTGAAACATTTAGTTATTCATAAATAATATCATACGTTTATCATAGTATTTACATGACACTTGTTTTTAGTGGTATGTGTATGTAGGAGGTATGCCTGCCAATGTGTATGTGTGTTTTGTATGTGTCTGGGGATGTGTGTATGAATTCAGACATATACATGCACGTTTATGTTTGGTTCTGGACACCTGAAGCCAACATGAGAGTCTTTTTGACCCATGTCCACCTTCTAAGTTGAGTCAGAATCTCTCAGTTGAATGCAGAACTTATCTATGTGGCTACTGTGGCTAACCTGCTTGCCCTAGGGATCCCACATCTCCTCCTCCTTCCAAGCTCTGGCGTTAGAGGTAGGCTGCACACCCAGCCAGCATTTATGTAGGATCTAGGGATCGAAACTTTGCTCCTAACACTTGAATGATAGGTGATTTGTACCCTCAGCCACCTCCACAGTCACAATAGCACACTTATATGAAGATACTAAAGTTTAGTTCGAAAAGGCAACAAGTGCTTCCTTAGCCTACACATGTGATCCCTGAGTACCAACTGAGTGCATAGTTAACCTTCTTTGCTTTGATGGGAGATTGAGAAGAGGAAACAAAGATGGTTATACAAATATAAAACCCTCTAACGAATTGACTGTGTTTTGTCATTAACTTAAATGAACTAATTAACATGCAAACTTTTTAGACTGTATTTTCTTAATAATTGCTTTCTTGGCATTCTGGTTGCTTCTGTGGAGTCCTAAGACTTGCAGTATCAGAGCCCTGTGCATCCATTTTTCTTTTCTAAACACTCAGAACTGCCTTTTAGACCATCCGAGTAAAAGAAAAAGGTCACTCAGCTCCAGTCTATAAGAAGAAGCATCACAACTTCTCAGCGGTGTTTCTTTGTGTTGTTTCCTTCTTTCTACCTTCTCCCACATTCTACAGGTTACCTAAGAAAACCTGGACTCACTCTTGATAACACCACTTCCCTGGCTGTCGGCCCTAATGAGATCCGTGGTACAGCCATAACTCTGGACCACTTCACATGCCTTTCCTCTTCAGCTGACTATCTTATGAGTCCCCGTCCCCGGTGAAAGTCACATCACCTAATTTAACTTCACATTTATGTCCCTGAGGATACACACTTTAGAAATTTGAAAGGCCTACTTTCCTCTTCGTGGTCAGCATCCATTCAGTTCCCATTCATCATTCTAATGCAATGTTCCCCGGAGCTCACAATATTCTTCCTTTGTAGGTTAGAATGGCTGTATTGCATTTGCTTTGTAGGTTTCAAACCATGTTGTGATCTTTCTCCCAGGAAGATCCTGAACTCTGAAAACGTACCCAACATTCAAGCTGATGAATACTGTCGGGAAAAAGAGGAACAGTTCAGCTTTAAATTCCCCTTTCATGAAGGTGGCGGCTGCTTTGTCATCTTTGATACTCTTGGGTTGAAACTTCAGCAGTTTTCCTATGGAGAAACATATTTACATACAGGAGCGGCAGGAATGAGGATCAATGGCCACAGTCAGATTCCAAAAAACAAATCAGCAAAACAAATAGTTCTTTATACTGGGCTTTTACTGCTTCCTGCAGTGTCTCTGCAGAGGTCTTACCACCCACAGTTACCCAGCCTGCTCTTCAGTCTTGTCTTTCTACTTAAGGACTTGAGCTGAATTGACTCTAGTATACTATTTAGATCTCCTATGTTCTGCCAGCTTAGATCTGTTATCTAAAGAACAGACTTGGCTATTTGAAACATAGAGGTGATAGTGAAAGGCACAAGGGTGTGTCTGTAACCCTTGTTGGTAACTCATGTCATTAACCCACTTTTCCAAGTGCTTCATTTATTCTCTTCCTGTAGAAACTCTACCCCAGAACTTATCACCAGTTAGAATTGGTCTCTCCACTAGTCCTGTTACCTATATGCTTTCCCTATCCCTCCTCAGATAGTGGCTGTCTCCAGCCTAATTTTATTTATTCAGCACAATAGACTTCATCTATTCATCCTAGGAGACAGTACCGAAGCAGCACCTCCTGCAGACTAGTAAAGTTCGGTTCAAATGTGGGATCTGTAGTAAAAAGCTTTCAATGGCATCCCAAGTTTGATGGCCCCGATTCCCAAACTATCATCCAATCTTGTTTCATCAAAGCCTCAATTGGGAAAGTGCCTGACTCAGTACATTGAAGCACACCACAGACATTCCCAACACTGTAGCCTTGTTGAAGTATCGGACTAGAGCATACAGGTGTGTCCTAGGACAGATGAATAGTTTCATACAGGTCCAACAAGAGGTGACAACTAAGTTATCAGTGGGAGGAAAGCAGATCATTACTAGAAGAAACTATTTTCAGTTCCACACAGGTGGTCTTTATCAGAGAGCACAAGGTATAAAAAAAAAGTCATTAACTGGCCACACAGGATAATAACTTCAAAATAAGTGAGTTCAGACTTCTAAAAAGGAGATAGAGTGCTTGTTATTATTTTAAGTATACTTGTTTAAGTATACTTGTTCAAAAGTTGAAGTCAGTCAAGAGAACAAAGCAGAAATTCAGTTAATAAAGTCAAGATAAAGCCAAAGTTCAGGGTACATTAGATATGCAGCCACCTGACTTCAGAGTCCAGATCTTTGTCACAATTATTTGTTCAAGAGTTTGAAGGGATCCCAATTCAGGTTTGGAGGTCTACCTAGATGGGTATTGGAGGGATAGAAATAAAGATTTAGTTAGATGTTGACATTTTGGATGGCTTCTTGTGTACCCACACAGTTTGCTCTTCTGACTTCTGTATCAGAATGAACAACCAAATAGCCTCATTCTAGATTTCTGGAGTCAGAATTTTATATATGACCACATCATTTTTTCTTTTAAATGAGATGGTATGGATATTAATACACTTAATTCTACTCTTTGCTCTTAGAGTGACCATGTGGTTTTGTTTCTGTTTATTTAAAATTCCTGGCCGAAAGTTCCAAGTCAGAAGAAATTTGTCATTCAGGCACTTACAAGTTTGTAGAAGTAAGAGAAGATTTGTTTTTTTATGGTAGCTATTTTTATCAGGGCTTTTTCTCCATTTCTGTATATTATTTCCACATTCTCATCAGACAAAAGTAGACCTGTTTTTTCTCAGTCAAATATAAAATTTCTTATAATTAAGATGAATCATTCAGATGAAATATTAATTTCTGCTTCAGAAGTATTTTTCATCTTTAAAATTAGGTTTTGAGTCTAGTGTATAATTATATTTATTATTACAATCCTTGTTCGGTCTCTAATTTTTTATCAGGGTGCACACGAATTGCTTGTTGATGAGACGGTAGCAAGAGCCGGGAACTCATTGTTCAGATGGAAGCAGTTTTATAGCTGCCGCAAGCTTCTAATTTATGGTGGAAAATTAGTCATGGTGTACAGCTAGCCCCGAGTCACAGACAGTGCTCTTATTCCTGTCCTAAGAAGAAATCAAATTTGGCTCACACTCCTACAGTCTGGTGTTTGACCTTGACATATGCTCTTTTCAGGGATCTCTTCTCTTCTCTTCTCTTCTCTTCTCTTCTCTTCTCTTCTCTTCTCTTCTCTTCTCTTCTCTTCTCTTCTCTTCTCTTCTCTTCTCCTCTC
>NW_026067906.1:8263928-8272224 GCF_014885135.2 Alexandromys fortis | reverse complement strand
CTCTTCTTCTCTCTTCTCTTCTCTTCTCTTCTCTTCTCTTCTCTTCTCTTCTCTTCTCTTCTCCTCTCCTCTCCTCTCCTCTCCTCTCCTCTTCTCTTCTCTTCTTTTCTCTTTTCTTCTCTTTCACTCCCTCCCTCCCTCTCTCCCTCCCTCTCTCTGTACATAAACACACATGCATTTGTATAAGTCAACATTGGGCAATCTCGGGTATCATCCAGCAGATGATATCTACTATATTTTATAAGCCAGGACTACTTACTAGCATGGAAATTGCCCAGTAGACCAGGTTAACTATCTAGTGTGTCCATCTTCCTGTCTCCATCTCTCAGTGCTATCATTACAAAAGCACCCTCCTTTGGCAGAGCATATAAGTTATATCAGTGTGGAATTTCATTTCAAAAATTGCCGTTTAGACTACCCCAGTCTTCCCAACTCCTTGATTTCCCAGCCCCTTTTCTTCGTAAATGACCCATGTATCCTTTTGTCAACTCCGTTCTTCTTCACTGTTTGCAGTTGTAGCTAGTGGGGAAAATGGGAAGGTACAAATTGGCTGTCTTCTATATCGGGTCAAGTGTGTCCTTTTAAACTGAGTCATGTTCTTCTTTAAATGTTCTTCTCTAAAATGGGCATGTCTACTGGATTGTAGACTTAGCTTGAGGGGCATATGGTACTGTATGAGGGTCTATATAGAAGAATGAAAAGGCACATATATTTATTGTGATTTAAAGTTCATTGATGCAAGGCTTGACTGTCAATGGATTTTAAGAAGAACTTCAGCAATTTTGCTTTCAAAGTATGAGAAACAAAGCCAAGGGAAGGAGGTTTGATGTGTACTGGCTTTCTGTGACTGATTCTGAGCAGAGATAGTACTAGTCCAGAATTCCCCTCCTGCCTTGTGATTTCCCTGCTTTATCTGTATTTATTAGAATTTTTTTCCACTCACCATTTAACAAGATAAAATAGAAAGCATTGGTCCTATCATGAGAATTTTCTCATTAAAAATCTATAGTAATAGTTATACCAATGAGGGTAAATAAAATTTTGCAAAAACATGGATTGAAAATGTAGGAAAACAATTTATAACCTCAAACCTGTGCTTGATTACAAAAGAAAAAGTGCTACAAGCTGGCGTGCTGAAAGCTATACACCACAGAGGCATTGTGGGAAATGTTTTTAACATTCCTAAACTTGTTTTGAGTTATCTTTAGCTTGGACCAGTTCCAAAAAGGTAATGTTTGGTATATTCAAACAGTCTTAGGTATCAAATTCTAAATTTAAAAGTTCTTTTAGACACATTTAAAAAAATGAATTTGGGTTTCCATGTATAATTCTCTCTGACCTCCTTGTTACTCTAATATCTTTCATTAAGTGACCTCCAGGCAGGCATTCTTGGCTTCACCCAAGCTCCAGCTAAAGCCAGCTGTTCCTCACACAGTTTTTTAAGACGTAGTTAGGAACCAGGGCATATCTTATTACCTTATTTTCCATCCCTGCTCTGTGTAGCTGATACTCTTTGGAACAGACTTGACCTAACAACCTCCTCCCTCATTTTCCCCTTGTCTTTTTCTTTCCAGTGTTAAGGAAGTTATGTGTATGTGCAAAATTGTTTTTTTTTTCTTTCTAGTAAATATAGTACTTGTTTTTATAAGATTGTGAACTGCATAGACAACACTTAGCAGAAGTATAAACACTCTGAAATATTCTATAAATGAATTGAGAAAAACCATGTTTCAAAAGGAATATATTAATTTTGACTTAATTTAAAATCAATGCTTTATAAATGATTTGATCATAAATGTCATACATATACTATTAATCACAACTTAGTAACTTTAAAACACTAAAGCTCTTTGGCTTACAAAAATACAAATTTGAGGAAGAATCTTATTTTTAATGGAAGACAATAAATACTATCCACAATAAAGTTCTTTTGGAATTCAAATAGAATAAAATCCCATTTTTTAGTATATTAGTGAATTATAATTGTAATATGAATTTCACCATATATTTACCACAATGTTGAATAAATCTTGTATTAGTTTTGTGATTAGATATCTTATTATAAAGAGTTATTACATTAAAATTTTGCAGTATTAGAAAGAAAATAAAAAGTGACTGGGTAATAGTGGCGCATGTCTTTAGTGTAGCACTTGGGAGCCAGAGACAGATGGATCTCTGTTAGTTTGGGGCCAGCCTGGACTACAAAGTGAGTATCAGAACTGTTTCACAAAGAAACCATGTCTTGCAAAAAATAAATGTAATAAAATGTCTACATGAAGTAGGTTTGTTTCCTGACTGCTCATACTTCCAAAATAATCACACAGGAACTATATTATTTCAAGCACTGCTTGGTCCATTAGCTCTAGCATTCCAACATCATGGATATACTGCTTTAAATTTTATTCTATATATTGAATAGCTTTAGATTATACATTCAGGACCATTATTCATTTCATGTAGTATAAAGTATGGTCAAAAATAAATTCTTTTGTATTATTTTTAATTTTATTAAAATTTTTCAAACTATTTGTTAAATAGCGCTCAATGTTTTTTTTTTTCCTTATGGAAGTTTTGTCAAAAATAAACTGAGTTTATCATTTTGGCCTATTTTAGATAGAATATCTTCCATTTACTTATCCATCTTTGTAGGCGGAAGTTTCTGTCCCACAAGTTGCTCCCAAGTAACTGACATCGAGACTTAGTATTAATTACAAATGCTTGGTCAATAGCTCAGGCTTGTTCCTAGCTAGGTCTTACATTAAATTGACCCATATTTGTTATTTACACTTTACCATGTTGCTTGGTTCTTTTCTTAGTATGGCACACACATCTCGTTTCTTCCTGCATCTCTTGGAATCTTCTCAGACTCCACCCCTCTTTTGTCTCAGGCTGTCTTGACCAATCTCTTCCTGTCCAGCCATCAACCAATCAGTTTTTTTAATAGTGAGACCAATACATATTTACAGTGTACAGAATGATTATTCTACAACACGTCTTTATCATAAAACTACACTACATAGATCTTATAGCTTTATAAAGTCTTTTATTTTAGGACAGGGTCTCTCATAACTTAAGGTGTCCTTGAACTCACTATATCGCAAATATGACCTTGATCTTCTAATTGTCTTGCCTTCCACACCAGAAGATTACAAACATTCACTATCACACCTGGCTTAAAGTTGCTGAGTTCAAGCCCAGGGCTTCATGTATGCTAGGCAAGCATTCTATCTATGGCTACGTCCTCAGTTCTTATAGGAATTCTTGAAGTCACTAGATAGAAGTTCGACCAACATTCTTTTTCAAAATTTTAGCTATATTTAGTTCTTTACATTTCCATTTAAATCTTGTTATTAGAATAATCTTGTTCAGTTTTTTCAAACACCGATGTTCCATTTTCATTGATATTGCATGGAAGAAATATAAATTTGGGATTTATGACTTCTTAACATTTTGGAGTTAGGATAAATATGGTTCTTTATCTTTTTGGTCTTTAATTTCAATAATTTTCAGTAAATAATTATTTGTCTTTTAATAAAATCATTCCTGTGTAGTTTTTTTATGTTACTTGAATGAAATTCTTAAATTTTAGTTACATTTTGATATAAAATACAGTTGATTTTAATATTGATAATTATATTCTGTGCTTTTGATAAATTCATATTCAACTCTTTTGATAGGTTTATTTCAGAGTTGTAGGAGACCACTAAAATCCATCCTTTTAAAAGTTCTTAATATATAAAAAGCCATACAGTCTGCAATGAAATGAACTTTTACCTCTTTTGTAACTCTGACTATTTTTCTTCTTTTTTACACTGGCTAGATTGTTAAAACGTGACATATTGTTTAGGACAGGATTAGTGTAATATTTTGTGTGCTGCTCTCTTAGGCTTTCTGTTAGTGGTATTTTCTTATTGAGAAATACATTTTCTAGTTAAACATGCTTATTCATTGCTAAATAGGCATTGAATTTTGGACTTGACTTTCTGAGTTTATGGAGGTATTGCTCATTTTTCATTCCATTACTGTGAAAACTGGCAGGACTTAGTTTGATTGTTAACCAAAGTTTGAATTCTATAGAGAGATATACTTAATCAGATGGATTATCCTAGTGTCTATAGTTAGACTTGATTTGCTGATATGTTGTGTGGAATCATATCTGTGATCAAGTTATTAACTGTTACTTCTTTTATATTGTAGTATATTTTGAAGGTATTTATACTGTCCTAATGAAAGTAGTCGGGAAATAATTTCAACTTGTTTCCTCAGATAGTTTTATTTTATTCAATCTAAACTATTTGATGGAATTTATGATGACATCTAGCCTTGGCTTTTTGTATTATAGCAGATATTTTTTATGGACTGACTTTTTAATATTTATTTACTTAATTTTATATGCGTACATGTTTTGTCTGCATGATCAGATTACAGTTCCCTAAAGTTGTTCAATGTAGATGTTAGAATATGTTATTATTATTAGTTTGGATCTTTTCAAAATTATTTTTTTCAAATAAATATATTGGAATACTATTATTTGACAATAACTCTAATCATACAAAGTATTTTGTGTAAAATATTACAGTGAACACTTGGTGATACACATGATATATGTTTATATTATAATAATCTATGTTGTATCTATTCTGTTCGTATCTATTTTGATAACTAGAGATTCTATTCTTTTCTTCTCCTTTCTTTTCTATCTTACCTCTCATAGAATTACTAAAGATTCATAATACTTAATTGTTTACTATGAATATTTTTTACAGTTTAGATCCAGGGCATTTTTGTGTATATATCTTTTAATCGATGTTTCTTTCTGTAGAGATACAGTCCTTAGAAAACAGAAAAAAAAAGCTAAATCACCATTCAACTAGGGTTAGTATTGTGGCACATATCTTGTGAAAATCCTTTCATTTAGCAATACATGCATTACTTTTCTCACTTATACCCTTCATTGTTGAAGTAATATTCACTAGGTATCAATGTTGAATTGGCATTATAGGCTAAAATGAGTCCCTTCTGGCAATTAAGCATATGATAGTTTTAGCATACTGATACTTGTGTGTGCTTATATTTCTGTAACACTTTTTAAAAATAGATCATATGAACGTTTTAAATGCTAAAAGTTTCATAATAAAGTCTGAAAAATTGTGGTGATTATTTTTAGTTTTTGTAAATATAGTTAAAATCATCAGATAGTGTAAATATCCATGCAAGAAGATACACAATGTATTTGAAATGCTTAATTAAAAATAAAGAAGTTTCAAAACTTCTTTTTGTAGATTTGTGTACCTAACCAGGTTAGGTGAGAAAGCAAACCAAGTGACCATCAGCCTCTCGTGGTAAGAGGCTGGCAATTTCTAAAACGTGACTCTCATAAATTAACATAATATTGAAATATTATATGTATGTCCATCTTCAATGTAGATACTGCAATTTAGTCCATAGAGACTGGGGGATATTTAAATCTCTAGCAAGTTTAACATAGTACTACAGGCTCTTGAGTTCAACTGTGATGAGCATGTTTTTGCTGATACAAATAATTTATGAATAAAAATGTAATTTCCTAAGTGCTTTGGTCATTAATGTTGATCGCTTCATCACAGTTCAGTCATGTTTAGAAAATTCAAGCAAGCTGTGTGATTACTCCAGGAAACATGGAATGGTGTGTCCAAATTAGTACCATCTGTGGGTTAAAAAAAAAGTTTGAAATTTTTAGTCATTCTTAAAGAATGGAAATCTGATTCTCCATGCTAAAGTGGGAGTAATCCTCTTTGTATCTGTAATTCAATAGGGCGGTTGCCTTGAAATGGTTCAGTTCCGCATACAGTTCATCAAAAGTGAAGATACTGGGTCTAGATGAGCATTACTGCTGGTCACTTAGGAGTACTTGTGAAGTTGCCCTGTTATACATTATCCATGCATAACAGCATATATTGGGGGTCTGATCATTTTTAGCTCATCTTTCTAGATACATTGAATGGAAAAATGTGTGCTGTATTTGATGCCACATCAAAATCAAAGGACTATTTCAATGAATTAGAATTTAATCACACAAATACTTGCTGGGGAACCACATTCTTCATTGTTGATTCTATGTGGTTGTCCCATGATATGAAACAGAAGAGTTTGCTGCACGTGAGCATGCGTTTCCACTATCAACAGTAAGGAAATTGTATATCTGGGCTTTGTCAGGCAAAAGTACGACTCTACTTACAGTTTCCTTCTTTGGAATACTTACTTGGGAAAAACTGGATTCTTTGAACCAGTAATTTACTGAAAATATGATTCTGCATCAAATTTTTTATTGAAGTCTCATTTGCTAATATCTGAAAGTTGAAAGACAACGTTGCTCCCACAGCCACAGATAACAATTGTGTCTCCTGATAAGATGAGAAGGAGCCAGTACCTCTGCCTTTTGTAGTTCATTAACTAGCATCTGCTCTCTCGTGTATGGTTTTATATGCACCTCGGAGTCCTCCCTCTAGAACACGTAGTTGTGGCAGGGTTTAATTTCCTGTCCTTGAAGGCTGCAGTTACTTGGTCCTTGCAAGGCTCCACCTTCTTGGTTGGCTTCACCTTTGGTGGGTTAAAAAACCTTGGGTCAAAGATGGAAGGAGTGGCTGGATATACACAAAAGAAAAGTGTCATGGCCTACTTGGCTCTCAAGGGGAAGAGGCAATGAATTTGAAAAATAACAAAGTAAATCTGAATGAATTTTTTTTTAAAGCAAACATGTCATCTCTTCACTGCACTTAGGCTAAAACTAAAATCTTAAATCAGTTTAGATGGTGACACAGGATGTGATTTTTGTTCCCCTCCCCACCACCAGCCTGTTTCTTTTAGGTCTGACTAAGTTGAGGTTGTTCATCTGACTCGCTATTTCTCATTGTCTGCTCTCTTACTAAATAATCTCTCAGCAGCAGAGCTTTCATCTAAATAAAACCCCATGGTATGTATTCATTTAGTTGTTAATTCAAAAAGGGGAGTCAACAAAGTCTAGCACATTGCTGTGAGGCAGGACCAAGACCCTCCCAACTATATCTAGGCTGAACAAGGTATCTCTCCAAAGAGAATTGGTTCCAAAAAGCCAGTACATGCAGTTGGGATGAATCCTGGTCTCACTGCCAGTGGCCACACAGTCTGCCTGAGTCATGCAAATGTCACTCATATTCAGAGGGCATAGTTTGGTCCTATGCTGGTTCCTTTACTGTCAGGTCAGAATTAGTAAACTCCCCTTAGCTTAGGTAGGCTGTTTCAGTGGGTATTCCCATCACAGTCTTGACCTCTTTGTTCTTATTCTCACTCCTCCCACTCTTTGACTGGACTTTGGTAGCTCAGCCCAGAGCTTGTCTGGGGATCTCTGCCTCTGCTTGCATCAGTTGCTGGATGAAAGTTCTATGATGACATTTAAGATAGTCATCAATCTGAATACAGGGCAAGGCCAGTTCAGGCACCTTCTCCTCTATTGCTCAGGGTCTTAACTGGGGTCATCCTTGTGGATACTAGCTACAAAGCAAAGGAAAATGGGCCTATGTGATCCTAAAGCTGCTAAGTAACAAGGAGAACCCTAAGAGAGACGTATATAGATCCCCCTGGAAAAGGGAACTAAACAAGAGCTCCTGAGAAAATGGGAATGTGGGGGTGGGGAGAAGGGAAGGTAGAAGGGGAGGAGGAGAGGATAAGGGGAGGGAGGAGGAGAAGTTGAAGAAATGGATGGTCAAGATGGGGGAAGGACAGAGATGAGAGCAAGGAAAGAGATATTTTGATTGAGGGAGCCATTGTGGGGCTAGCAAGAAACCCAGCACTAGAGAAATTCCCAGGGGTAATTCAAAATTTTAAGACACAAAGCCTACCTGTTCCACAGAACTCCAGACACACATAGAAATCTATCATTTCTAATTTCTACTGAGTATCTGAGAAGTTTCATTTCAGAGTTACCATACTAAAAATAAAAC
The DNA here is from genome assembly GCF_014885135.2 of Alexandromys fortis. NCBI lineage: Eukaryota > Metazoa > Chordata > Mammalia > Rodentia > Cricetidae > Alexandromys > Alexandromys fortis. The sequence continues at coordinate 8,264,266 of NW_026067906.1, read as the reverse complement.
TTTATCCTTTCTTCCAGACCTTCCTCTATCCACAGAGCTCTGATCTTTGATTGGTTCTGATCTTTGATTGCTCAGTCTCATGGCATGGGCACATTCAGTTTCCCTCCCCTTCCTCTCATCTCCCAAGTCGCACATGAGTTAACCCTGCCATCTCTCCTGTAAGACATATTTGGGGTTGAAAAGGTCCTTTTCCCTTCTCTTGCCACCATCTGAGTCCAGAGCACTTTGTGTTGACATGACAAACCCGACACATTCTCATCCTTGTCTCCCTTCAGTCTTTTTTTTTAATTTATTTATTTCTTTATTAATTAACTAAAGATTTCTGTCTCTTCCCCACC
>NW_026067906.1:8184159-8263756 GCF_014885135.2 Alexandromys fortis | reverse complement strand
CAGCGAGACCGGTTTTAACCCAGGCTTTTTCAGACCCAGGCCAGCTGGCCTTGGTGAGTTCCCAATAGGACATCCCCATTGTCTCAGTGTGTGGGTGCACCCCTCGGGGTCCTGAGTTCCTTGTTCGTGCTCTCTCTCCTTGTGCTCCTGATTTGGACCTTGAGATTTCAGTCCGGTGCTCCAAAGTGGAAGGTTAATATTCAGGAGGATGACTATATGGAAAGCAGTGTGGAGGTTTCTCAGGAAATTTGGGATCAACCTACCCATGGACCCAGCAATACCACTCTTGGGAATATACCCAAGAGAGGCCTTATCATACAACAAAAGTATATGCCCTTCAGTCTGTCTTAACTCAGTAGCAGGAATGGTTCTGCAGACGCATGCTGGAGCCTGCCTTTCCTCTGCTGATGGAACAGCCGTTACAACACTCTGGAATAATGCACCCAATCTGGTCTGCAACTCTCAAACCTTCCCTTCCTGCTAGTCACTCCTCGCTCCTTGGTATTTTGCAGCAAAGCAAAGCATCATCCTATAACAGTCACTTTAATTATAGTTTCCTCCACTAGAGCTGGTCGTCCTGGAAGCTTTTATACAACTCCTTCCCTTTCCTTTATCAGGAACTTAATATCTTCTCATTTAACGTATTATCATCCATGAAACCTTCTTCCATTCCCCCTTTGCCTTTTCTTTTACATCAATGATCACCTTCCAATTCACTATATACAACACTATCTGTATATTTTAAGCGTTTCTATGTGTATGAATATTTTGTGTGTGTGTTGTATGTGCACTGCATGTGTCCCTTGTGTGTGCAGAGACCAGCAGAGGGCACCAGATCTCCAGGAACTTTAGTCCAGGAAGGTGGTAAGCTACCCTGTGGGTGCTGGGAAGAGAGCTTAGGGTCTTCTGTGGGGAAAGCAAGGTCTTTTAACCACGGAGCCATCTCTCCATCACCCATATTATTTATATTTTTATTGTACTTTAATATAAATTTATTTAATTAAATAATTTTTTAAAATATAAATTTCACCAAGCAGAGATCTGGATTTGTTTACTGTATATTTGGTACCTTCAATATTATCCATACTAGTAGGTGATCTTTACATATTGATTAAGTATTTTACTAATTTCACTTATTTAGGAATGAGTGAGTTTTCTGAACATTTATTATCTTTACTTTTAATTTGAATATTAGCATAATTTTCATTAATATTTCATTTTTTAAAGGTCAAAATCATTTTACGTCATTTTAAAAACGGGTATTGAAGGTATGGATAAGCATTCATGGTTGAGAAGAGCTGCAATAGTACTTAGTCTATTGATCTTTCATATTTCTAACTATAATATACTTTTATTACTTTAAATTGCCTTTAAAAACATGAGCTTTAGTGTACACTGACTGCCCAATAGCAGGCTCAGAGTCTGATAGAAGGTTCCCAGTTATTAAAGTAAAGTGTTGTAGGGCTCCTACTAAGAGCCTACGGCTGTGACAATATATTGTTACTTCAGTCTGTACAGTAATACTAGTGTGTCAGGGGTGTTACAGAAAGAGTTAACTTTCATTATACACATTATCAACTGAGTTCAATTAATTCCATGAATTTATTAAGTAAGCTGGCTTACTTAAAACAGTTTTTAATCAAAACTTCTAATAAAAAGAGTGTACTTATTGCTTACTAGATACCTAAATAATTAAAAAATCCTCCTTAGGAACAGAACAATAAAAATTTAGGCTGTATCTAGGGAAGTTCTGAGGATGATGTAAGCATATGATTATCTTTGTATCTTTAAATTTTTCTATGCAAATCCAGAGTGTTTCTCTACAGCCATTTTAGAGTGGATTAGACAGTCAAGTTAGAAATGAAGAATAACCAAAATGTTGGAAATGATGGCCCCCAAAGTATCAACATGAGATTCTGTTCATTAAGTGTGACAATAACGAGCTGAGCGCTGCCATCATGTGACTTACCTTCACAGGTTGCATTATAATGTTTGTAACTTTTCCCTTTAATTCTTAGTTCCCAGTGTTCCCACAAATATAGCTTTTACTAATGTGCAGTCAACTAGTGCAACGCTAACATGGATAAAACCTGACACTATCCTTGGCTACTTCCAAAACTACAAGATCACCACTCAGCTCCGTGCTCAAAAATGCAGAGAATGGGAATCTGACGAGTGTGTCGAACAGCAAAAGGTTCAATTCCTCTATGAAGTGAACGTAACAGAAGAAACGGTGTACGGATTAAAGAAATTTAGGTGGTATAGATTCCAAGTGGCTGCCAGCACCAACGCTGGCTATGGCAATGCTTCCAGTTGGATTTCTACACAAACCCTGCCTGGCCGTGAGTATTGTCTTGACGTATTTATTCATACTGCTAATGTTGTGCTAATGGTTTTTACTTATTTCACTGTGTACAAAATCACCAAATGTGAAAATGAGTTATTATGCAAACTAACTTATGCAGCAACATATTTGCTTTTAATTGAAACAAAACTAAGTGTAAAACTAAATTGCGGTGATTGTTAGAACTTTTTATATACACCTAGAAGTGTGCCAACATCTTAGAGTCTTATATTACAACAAGGAACTATGGGGACACTTTCTTATGGAATATCATTAAGCCATATTGCTGACCTAGAATGATCCCTACACATTCACTTCATATATATTGTTTTTGTGACTTTTTTGGGGGTTTTCTGAAATGAGGGTTTCTCTGCAGCTTTGGAGCCTGTCCTGGAACTAGCTCTGGTAGACCAGGCTGGCCTTGAACTCACAGAGATTCACCTGCCTCTGCCTTCCAAGAGCAGGGATTAAATTGTGCACCACCACTTTCTGTCAGTTTTGTGACTTTTATGTGGAATTTTCAACTATTTTTATTTAATTCAGACCCACACAAGCATACATAACATAAACACTGTAAATGTGATGACCTTAAAATATGTCAGTTTCTGGAAAAATTTTATTAAGCATCTGATAAACACCTAAAGATAGGGAGAAGAAAGAATAACATAAAGAAGCGTAATCTGTCATAATAATATTTACAGTTCAGATTCAGGGAAAAGTCCTGAAAATACATTTCTTTTTGGAACTAATTGAGTATAGATTAAGATTACTCTTAAATTTAAGTTTCATATTTTAAAATAACTGGCCTCCCCATTTACTTAAGAATCATTAATAGCCATGTTTGGGTCCTATCTTCATAGAACTGTGAGAATTTCCATGAAACATAAATGATTTGCAAGTCAAATTCTGAATGCCAGATTTATGGAGATGTTCTCTGAAAACACATCTTTGTCCCAGGCCTAACCCTTCTGGGTCAACATAGCTGCTCATGCCAGCACTACTTCCCTTCTGTGTTAACTTATACACAACAACAAAATACCTGACCAAAGGCACTTAAAAAAGAGGGACTTATTTTATCTTATAGTTCCACAGAGATTAGTCCACAATTGCGGGGGAAGGCATGGCATCAGGAGCATGCCCACGACTGGGCACATTGCACTTGTAGTCATGAACCAGAAGTAGACCGGTCTATAAAACATTTTCATCGGCCCTCCAGTGGGGTGCTTCCTCCAGAAAGCCTCCTTCCACTAAAAATTCCACAATCTTCCCAAAATTTCCAGTAACTGGGGGTGAAATATGCAAACATGAACCTGTCAGGGACATTTTATATAAGACAACACCCTCTAAGTACAGAATTTATACTGTTCCTCTCTTAATGAAGTTTTTATTCAGGGATTCCTCTCAAACTAAAATTTTATTTTCCCAAAAGTTTTTTTTTTTTATAGCAGACAGACAGACAAAGACTGACAGACAGACAGACACACACATGATTTTTAGTGACAAGTGGATTCTGTTGTGGGATCTTAGAGCTAATAAAATAAGCTTTTATCTAGACACTGTGTCTGGTTCCTTGACTGTATCTTTTGTTACAGTTCCCTGGAGTGCCTGGGTCATTTTTATCATAGCGATTAACAAATGTTGTTTAGTGTAATTCTACACTTGACGTCGAATCCCCCAAATTCAATTTTCAACACATTGCTTATCCAAGTTCTTTTCTTTAATACTTTGGCTTTTCGGAGGATTTTTCCCTTTAGTTTCCTTGTTTCTTTCCCCCTGATTTTCCTGTCAGTCCTTTCTTAGTTACTCTTGCTTATTTTTCCTGCCCTGTTTTTTTAAAAATTCTAAATGTTGGAATATCCAGAAATTCATATGTGGTTTTTCTTTAACATTGCATAGCATCGGGAGATGTTACATTAATTAGATTTCTTCTGTGCTATGATTTTTTCTACTTACATATTTGTTATCCTTAAATCTGTATAGTCCCAAATGCTCCCAGGAACTGTATATCTATATGAGTTGATAGCATTAGGCAGGCATGTCTCATAAACCTCTTGAAATAAAAAAATGTAAACACCAAATCTCCCCCATAGTCTTCGCTTTGATATCTTTGTATATACTACTATTCATTTTCTTGCAGAAAATGAAAATCTAGACAGTGTTTTTTTCCCTCTTCTATCCGTCTAGGATAAACTTCAACTAAGTGAACTAACTTGACTTTTTATGACTGACTTTTAACCTCCTGTTTATGCTATAGTATTTTTGCTGCTAAAATTCCTGCTTTTTGGCTGAAATGTTATACCTTGTCTTTCTTAGCATGATCAGAAGAAAATATTTATATAACCTTTTACTTAACAATTTATGTTTAGAATCATATATGACATCTCCATCTAAAATAGCCATGTAGTTATTTTTATAGCATCATCTTCCAGTGAATAAATAATTACCTAGTTATTTTAAAAGTTTTTGTTGATTGTTAGTGTAACCTAATTAGCTGGGATAATTTCTGATAATAGCAGATATTCTATAAGCATTTCCTAAATAAATGAAAAGTTGACTGAATAAACTATAGTTGATAAGGGAGAAGGAGTTGTTTTCCAGTGTGGGTGATATTTAGGATGACAATCCTAAGAAAGAGAGAGAGAGAAAGCGAGGGGGAGGAAATGTAAAAACACATTAGGTTCAGTTGGGATAAGTCAATAAGAATAATCATTTTAAATGCTATTATTTGAGAAAACGTTGCTATTCTTTTTATTTACTTATTTGAAAATTTTGTATACAAGTGCTACATTTGAATCATTTTTACTCCTTCTTCTCCCTTCAGCTCTTGCAGTGTTCTACTTAATTTCCTTTCAAATCCATGGCCTCTTCTTCCATAATTATTGTAACACACACACACACACACACACACACACACTGCTGATTCTATTTGCAGTTGCTCTTATGTGTTTAAGGTTGACCTCTTGGGATTAGATAACCTATCAAAATGCTCATCTCTGGGGAAAACTGATTAACTTTCTCTGAGCAGCTGTTGATTGCCTATAGTTCTTCATTTAGAGGTGACACCTGGTGAAATTCCCCATCTTCATTGGCGTGCCAACTGCTTGCCAGATCTTGCTTAGACAACTATATTACTGAGATCATTGACATAGCTTTTCTATCATACCTACAAGGCAGTATCTAATATAAGGCATCCTAGTCCACTAGCTCTTACCACCTTTCCAACCCCTCTCTCATGGTGTTTCCAGTTGGGTTTGGGCACCCCCTTCTCACCTGTTCTTAGCATTTGGGCTAGTTTTGGATGTCTGTAATAATCTCCAGCTGGGGCAAGAAGAAACTTCTTGGATGAGAGGAGAAGTACAGCGACTGTGGGTATAAGGATCAGTATTCAAAATACTGTTAGAAATTATTTTGGCTTAGGAATACGGCAACAGGAGGCTCCCCTCTCAGGTCTATGTCCTCTGCAGGCACTGGAAACTGAAACCATTAAGAAACAGACACGTAAATACGTAAGCATGGGCAAAGCTATGGTCTGAGGTGCTTCTGATAGAAGTAAGCAAATGACAAAGTAGGACTTTTAACTAAAAGAACAAACTTTAATTCCCAGGAAGCTATATATGAGTAGAAAGAGTATCACAATGAATAAAGCTGATTGATATGAGACAATTGAGTGATAGAAACGATGGAAAATTGGCAGATAATGTATTATCCGCAGGCCAGTTTCCTCTGGCTCAACTATTTGGTCTTCTCATGTAGCACGGTTAATAAAAACCCAGAGACAGAAATTGGGGTTCAACCTGAAGGTTTGGAAAAGCGAAGCAGCCAGCCACTGGCTCTTACCTCGCCCTCAGTCCATAATGATGATCCTGCCTCCAGGTATATCAGAATGAGACTGTGTAAGAGCTGTCTCCTCCTGTCTGACATTCCTCTCTAGGGCTGGGATTAAAGGTTTCTGTGACAAACTAGTGTGGCTACTGGGATTAAAAGTGTGTGTCACCACTGCCTGGTCTGTAAGGCTGATCAGGGGGGCTGTTTTACTCTCTGATCTTCAGGCAAGCTTTATTTACAAATGAAAAATCACTACACTCTGATGTTTGGTAGGAAACAGCAAGGTTAGGTATTTTTAAGTGAACACAGTTTTTAACTTGCAGGTAATTTTTAAAAATTAAAAGACTGTGTTTGGTGTGAATCTCAAACAAATCACATCTGGCCGGTACATTTGCAACTTTGGGATAGAATATGCCTGTTTCTCAGTGTCTTCTGTGAAGGGTTCCATTCTGCATCCTGTGAGCGGCTTGCTCATGAAGTGCTTACTTCTATCCACACTATCCACACACTGCCTCAGGAAGTAAACTCTCTAAATGCGCTGACTATTTATTTATTTATTTATTAAAGATTTCTGTCTCTTCCCCACCGCTGCCTCCCATTTCCCTCCCCCTCCCCCAATCAAGTCTCCCTCCCTCGTCAGCCCAAAGAGCCATCAGGGTTCCCTGCCCTGTGGGAAGTCCAAGGACCACCCACCTCCATCCAGGTCTAGTAAGGTGAGCATCCAAACTGCCTAGGCACCCACAAAGCCAATACGTGCAGTAGGATCAAAAACCCATTGCCATTGTTCTTGAGTTCTCAGTTCGGGTTCTTAGAGAAGCTAAATAAGAAGGAGAACCCAAAGAAAAACATATAGGCATCCTCCTGAATATTAACCTTCATCAGGCGATGAAAGGAGACAGAGAAAGAGACACACATTGGAGCACTGGACTGAAATCTCAAGGTCCAAATCAGGAGCAGAAGGAGAGAGATCACTAGTAAGGAACTCAGGACCGCGAGGGGTGCACCCACACACTGAGACAATGGGGATGTTCTATCGGGAACTCACCAAGGCCAGCTGGCCCGGGTCTGAAAAAGCCTGGGATAAAACTGGTCTTGCTGAACAATGCGCTGACTCTTAAAGAGACATGTAAGGCTACTGTAGATTTGTTTAATTAGCATAACAACATATCACATCAATTCAGAATCTAACAAAGTGAAGAAGTTGGATTCTTGACATTTCTTGTGCTTGAATTGCTAGTTGAACACTATTCCTTACACTACTTTCTGACACTTCTTACCCATTGTTAAGACTTTATTATCATATTGTTTGCAGAAACAGATGAATAAAATTACATCCAGTTCGAAGATCAGTCAGTCAAGATGCATGAGTATCTTAACCCCTTCTGGTGTGGAAAAGAAATAACTATTCTAATCTTAGTAACTGGGAAGAAATAGCTGCATATTGAATAGAACAATATATGTGTGTATATATTATATATGTTTATTGTATATTATTACATTATATACTATACACATAATATATTAATATATATAATTTAAAAATTATATATGTTGTTCTGTTTGCTATGCAACTATTTTTCCAGTTATAGTGTAACGATATGTAATATACATATAACAATATATGAAAATATACTACATGTATTATATATTTAGCACAGGTGTACCTTTGCTACCTGTATCATACATACATGAAATGATATTTAAAAATAAAAAGCATTCAAACAGTCAAATATTAAAATTCTTAAAGAGCAGTTATGTTTAACTAGTCAGTTAACTCAAAAAATAGATTATTTTTTGTAAATAGTGATTTATAGGTGTGTATTTGTGCATATTTTAGCTTTATAAAAGTATATTATGTTTTTAGCATTCATAAAGCCATACCTCTTAAAAGGAGAAGTCCTTTGTTTGGGTGTAATAAATTAATTCTTTAACTAATGAAGAGTTGTTTACTTATCTTTTATTCTAAGGAATATGGCAACTTCTTGATCTAATAGTAGAAACATTTTTCTAATGAAAAATATTTTAATTTCTGGATTACATATACGTACAGTAAAACACTATTTTGTTAATTTTATGAAACCTAATTTTATTTTATATAAAAAACTAAAAGATGCTGCATATATTATATATGATAATAAACATATGTATACATGTGCTACATGTATGCTTGAATGGTGAACTGACATTTAAAATAAAAAGTAATTAGAGGTGGACATGTGGTGTACACTTTAATTCCAGCATTTGGGAGGCAGAGGCAGGGGTATCTCTGTGAGATCAAGACCAGCGAGGTCTATATAGTGAGTTCTAGGACAACCAGAGCTGCATAGTGAGACCCTGCCTCAAAGAAAACCAGAAAAAAACAAACAAACAATGAAAATTAATTAAAATAACCAAAGAAAAATCTCTTTAAAAACAATCATGTTTTCAGCACTTAAATAATGTTTAGGTTTCTTCATATCAAAATTAATAGACATTTTATAAAATCATATAACCCAGATGAAAATAGTTAATGTTGTATATTACTCTCTACAATTGGAAAATGGTGTGCTGTTTGATGATACAAACTAAAACAAAGTATTTAATCACATAACTGAATTAGATGAGAAGAAAACTGAGTAGGAATATAACAAAATAATATTTCATGTAAGTGTGTGTTTTGTTTAACCTGTGGGAACTTGTCCCTAAGCATTTATTAATACAACTTACTAGCACTTGGTGCCTTTAAGAAAGGGATCGTGCTTGGTGATTAGTCTGAAATTAAACTGTTCAAAATTTGAATATCAAAAAATGTCAAAGTTTGGATCACAAGTGTAAAGGCTGGGTTACAGTATCAGAAAGTGTTATGATTGAATCTCTCTGGGCTCGTAAAGAAGAGCAACAGGACAGAATCGCTCTGAATTTGAATGCAAGCTGGGAGCTAAATTGTCTTTGAATGTGAATCTGAAAATATAAACCAGAATGAACAGACGAAACGATACCCAGCCAATTCAAACTATGTTTCTTTCTCCCTTGTTCTGTGGTCTCCATAATGAAGCAAAATGTTTTCTCTTTAAATCATCTCTATAGAAATTATATCTCTATTTTGTTCTGTGTGGATATAGACACAAAGCACAAAATTACAAGGCAGAGAGAGTGATTTAACTTAAAGCATTAACTTACAGATTATTATATCCATCCTTTTGTTTCTGCTTATCCTTAGCCTCAGTTTGAGCTGTGTGGTCTGAGAGTATAGCATAGAAATTGGTTAAATCCTTGTGTTGTGCAACAGGCGTGCATAATAATAAGGAAAAAGACAGCATTTAAAAAGTGTGGGTGTGAAATTAGTATGGAATGAAGAGGGAATCTCATTACGTGCATCTCCTATAGACCACCAGGACAGAGGGACTGTAAGAAAGGAAAATTCCTGAGGTAGAGCCTAGGTTGTGAAAACCACAGGATACCATACTCATGAGGAATTTTAACTACCCAAACATCTGTCAGGTTAAAAAAAAATTCAACAAAACATGCCTCATCAAAGAAGTTTCTAAGGAATGTAACTTTACAAACTAAAAAAGAAGAGACAAGCAGAGGACTGAGTGCACTTTCATGTGTCTTAAAAGTTGTTAATGCATTGCCATGGATTGTCTTTGCTTAATTTAATTTGTGAAATTCACTTGCAAGCAATGGTAGAGCAACACAAATATAAAGACACAATGCCAAAGTGATGTGAGCCAGAAATAGGAAAATTGAATCAAGGACACACAAAAATCCACTGCCTGGATAGAAGAAATACTCTGTTAGAAGAGTTCTACCCTCCTGTCACTAGGGAAAATGGAACAATTATAATTCATTCTATAAATGAAATCAGTCAGATGCTGTTGAAACTTATCTATATCAGTTGCCTAGAACTATCAAATCTGTCTTTTAAAATTGTTTCTCCTTTAGACCTGTTTATTGATGTTATTGGTCTAACCATTTTAGATTTCCAAAGGTTCAATTGCCAGTCTCCTCTGTGCCATGGCCAGTCTTTTCTTTCCTTTTGTGTCTGAATTCTACATACTAAACAACTGATTGTCTTGTTGAATGTAGCAGCAGAGGAATTGTTCTTGTTTCTTGTTTTTGCCTATTCGCATCATCCATGAACTTTCCTGTTTAAATCGTTCTTGTTTTTGTATTTATTTTTCTTTTGTTAAGGTTTTCAAGAATATTCTTCATATCTGTCTTTTGAGTTAGTACAAAAGATACTTTAACATCTGTCCTGTTTTCTAATTTTTACCATACCATTTTTATGATGAAAGTTTTTTGATGCTTTTGTATACCTTTGTGTAAAACATACCCTTCAGCATTCTTTAGACAACCATTTGTTCCTTTATCCTCCTGTATTTCTTCTGTTCCTAGTGTCCTTTCCATACTCTTTTGAAGAGCAGCTACCTTTTCTTTTCAATTTGTATTTTTTTTAAAAGCTTCTAGGCATTTCCCTCCTTGCTCTTGCCTCCAAAAATGTGTTTTTAAAATATTAAGCAAATTACATCATAATTTATCTTGTTCTTTGATGGGACTTTGAGTACCTTAAAAGCAGAAATAATCAGGTAACCATTACTTATGAATTCTTCCATCCTTCATGCATTTGTACCTATGATGTACTATAGATATTGAAGAAAGAGGTGATTTGATGGACAAACATTTAAAATTCAAATCTATTTTTCAAAATAATTCATATAAATTTTCTTAGTTTTCTGAATCTTGTCCTTCAAATATTTGTATAGGTGTTGTTAAAAGTAAAATCCATCCAGTGAGTTACTGTTCGTGTAGAATAGATTTATTATAATTTTAAAAATTGATCTACTTAATACTTAGAATTTTGAGTTTTCTTTTTAATAATCAGCATAAATCTGAATTTTTATACAGGAAAGGAGTATGTACCTAATATTTCTGTCAGGACTTCAAACAGTGAAGAAATAATTTTCTAAAATGAGTCTAAACACTCATGATATTTCATACCTTTTAGAATGACTGAAGAATTCAAAGTACATAAATAACTTGTTGAAATAATGAAATATAATAATTGTAAACGGTGAAGGAAGATTACTCACATGGGAAACAAAAGGGAAGTACACTGTGTTACACCTAGGGTGCTACCACACAGGTAAAAGATGGTTGGTAGTCTTAAGAGACAGACAGTAAGCATATAACATTTCATGATATCATTTAATAAATAGTGTCAAATGAGCTGTTCCAAATTATTAAACAAATGTCCCAGAATTCAATACAAAGAACAGCATGTACAAGAAGAGTCTCAGTGAGGGCTTGATACCCATAGTGTAACAGAAGCCAGAGACCTTGAACCAGACCCGTGAATCATTGCAATTAACACTTACAAGTCAAGATGTACAGACTAAAATATATACTGTGTGACTCACTGTGTCACACCACAGCTTCCATGGACAGATGATTTCCTTTCTTTTAATTATTTTTGGTAAGGGAGAGGTTTCAAGGGCACAGGGTGGTTATGAAGGGACAACAGGGAGGTGAATGGGATCGGGATGCATGATGTAATATCCACAAAGAATCAATAAAAAGTTAAAAATATATTTTTTATTGAAATTTCATTAACATAAACAAAAAGACTGTTTTGCAACAAATTTACTAAATCCTACAAAAGAAATTATAAAGTTTGTCACCATGTTTTTTTTTTTAAATTAATGTTTAGGCCCATTCTTTACAGAGTAGGAAGGAGACTCCTTCTGTCCTATTCATGACTCAACCCTAGTTTCTCTTTTCAGAATTAATACAATCACCTCCTTTCTCAGCACAAACTTCAAATCTCATTTCTAGTTGGATTTGCTTTCACTCTACAGAGAATAATCTTTCATTTGATTCAGAAAGATCTATAAAGGAAGATTAGTGTGTTGGGAGTTTGGGTTTGTAACTACCTCGCCAGCCTCAGAAACTAATTCATCAAAAATTCAGCTGTTTTTTCATTTCCTAAGATATAATAAAAACTCATAGTTGACTATAGAAAACTGTAAATAAAAAGAAACATGATTGCTGCACCTCAAGAATATTATTGAAAATGTTTTTTATTTATTTTTATTAAAATACATCTTAATAATATTCTTTTTTTCTCTCTCAGATCTGATCAGATCCTCCCTTCCTACCTCCTTACCCACAGTTCCATTCTCTCTCTCTTTCTCTCAAAGGAAAAAGAAAAAAAACATAAAGAACAAAAATCAAAAATTAGAACAAACAAGCAAAAATTTAAAAAAAATCCTAAAACAAAACATAAGGGCACACAAAAGACACGGACTCTGTTTTGTGTTGACCAAGTACTTTTGGGAATATGGCCTGCCCTTAGAGTATAGTTGCTATGCCAGTGACACTCCATCAGAGAAAAGTGATTTTCCTTTTTTTTGCGGTTATAAATGGCAACTAGCTTCATGGTTAGGGGTGTGATTTTGCACACACTTCCCCTTCTTCTTGTTGGTATTGTTATCTTGTTTGAATATGTGAAGGCCTTGAGCCTACTCTCCTAGATTCTGTGAGATCACATGTCCACCGGCTCTGCTGTGTCTGGGTGAGACAGTTTTCTGAGACTCATCCTGACCTCTGACACTTACAGTCCTTTGGATCGTTGTTCATAGAGATGTCTGTGCTTTGTGAGGAAGAGTTTCATAAAGATATTCAAAATGTCTCGGCACATTGTCCCCTTATATGCCTCTATTAATTCCTGTCTACTCCAAGAAGAAGCTTTTCTGGTGAGAGTTGAGTGGTGTATTGATCTACAGGTATAGCATTGTGCTATTAAGAGGCATTTTTATTGCTGGGATCCTTTAACAGAAAAGCAGTAGCAGATTTTCCTTTAGGACCCCAGCCCCATGTTGTCTCAGGTTCTTTGCCAGTGTAGCAGTGTGAAGTATGAGTTCTGTCTATGGAATGGCCTTAAATAAAATCCAAACATGGTTGGCTTCTTCCATAACATTTGTGCTATGTTTACATCAGTATATCTTACAGTTTGGTCGCAGTTGTGAGTTTCAGGGTTTCTAGCTGGGCAATATAAATAATTACTTTTCTCAGGCTGAGTAACTGAATGGAGAGCTGTAGGTTCCATTATCTATTATTCAGAACAACGATAGCAACAGTAATCTTTTCTTTTTCTTTTTAGATACAGGGTTTCTCTTTGTACCAGCCCTAGCTGTCCTGGAACTAGCTCTTCTAGACCAGGTTGGCCTCAAACTCACAGAGATACACCTGCCTCTGCCTCCAAGTGATGGGATTAAAGGCGTGCACCACCACCACCTGGCAGCAACAGTAATCTTAAGCGATGGTCACGTGTTATACTCCTACAACCCTAATGACTGCACGCCTGTACAGGCATGTACTGTTTTCATCTGTAGCATTGAGCCTGGACTCTCACACCTTAGCAGGACTGGGAAAATCCTCTGAGTGGGTATAAATGTACTAGTAGACCAAGCATGGCTGTGGACACGTGAAATTTCAGCACTTGGGAGTTTAGGTGAGAGACAATGAGTTTGAGGTCATTCTAGGCTCTATGGTGACTTCCAAAGCAGCCTGTAATGCACCGAGGGACATTTTCTAGAGTGGGGAAGGCAGTTCAGTAACAGTATAGGCGTTATCAGAACTGGAATAGTACTGAGTATTATTACCAGGAGCATCTGCCAAGATGATAATTAACAAGAAATATCAGCAAGGTTATAAAATTACTCAATTAAAAGCATTCAAATATATTGTCAGAAAAGGGTTTTTACAGTCTTAATGTTTTCAAAATATAAATAAAAATGCTTTTAAAATCTTAAATACATGAGCAAATTGTATGCCTTTTTTTACAATATTATAAATAAATATTTTGTTTCTAATTACATGAAATTAAAAGAAATATCAGTGTGTAATATTATTAGCTCTAACTAATTGATATAAGAAATATCTGAGTATATTTATCTCCATTTTTAGCAAATAATCCAAGCATTTCCAATCACAAATGAATGGGTTGGGGCTTTCTGTAACACCATATCCTGAAAGTATACTTTGGAGGTTATTTTAATCCCTTGTTTTTGAGTTATCTTTAATGATGTCCAAATAATTATATTACCTAAATTATACCCTTTAGCAAATGAGAAAGAGAGCAAAACAGTCATGTTTATTTTTCTCCTAATGTTCAATTCTGCTTCTGATCTTACTTGAGTGATTTTTCATTATTTATGTGTCCCTTTTGAAGACAAGATGGATTTCACTATATTTCTTGATGCCTTTATGGAACATGATGACCTATTATGCTCTTGAAACTTTGGAGACTGCAAGAAGCAATGGTAGCAGTAAGTTTCCATCATAGTTTATCCAGAACCAAGACAACATGGCAGTAAATCAGTTGGTGGATTGACTGTCCGGGGTTGTGCATCCCCAGGTGATCACTAACTCCCATAAACCTGCACAGCTATCTTCCCAGCCTTTACAGAAGCAGGAAACAACCAATCTATCCCCTTGTCTACCGCTGTTACTACATTTCCAAAGGTATCCTGACATTAGAAAGCAATGCTGCTTACATGTGTCCAATAAATAGCTGTCCTGGGTGCATATTAATTAATTGTGCTTTCCCCAGGGTTCAATTCATTCAGTGTGAAGTATGGCATAGCTGGGAGTTGCACTCTTATAAATATTGAGGATGATACAGATGCTACTGCAAAGTTATTTTGAAAATGTGATACAATTCTAGAAAAAGTTACGTCATTCTAAATTAGTACAATATTGGAATATTTTAATTATAATCTGGCCGTGCAAGTGTTAGAATGGATTTTGTTTATATTTTGTATTTCTTTCATTACATTTCTTTAGTAAACTGTCTGAAATGATAATAGATGCCACCTTTAAGAATCAAATGAAATAACTATATGATAAAGTCTAATGGTGTGAGCATCCCTTAATCATTTTCCCTACTTATTATGTGGTGTAATTTGACATTTAGGTTCGCAGTGCCTGCTCTTCGTGGTGCTAATAAGTTGTTGTGATAACTATAGAGCAAGATTAAGGTTTGTAAAATGGTAGGAAATATTTTATGTACTAACATTCCAGCCAAGGAAAGCACAGTGCTCTAGGGAAAAATGACCAATTATCACATTCATGGCACCATTGGCAAAAGGCATGCACTGAGATGCTCTCCCTGTGTGGAAACATTGTAAATCTAATGCTGTGTTTCTTTAGAAGCCTTTGATGCCTCTGGTCCTTTAAGATACGCAGCCTGGACTAGATTTTCTCTAGTCTTTAGAGATACCTGAAACATAAAGCTAATTCCTCCAGGACCGGCTCACAATTCTAGAGGTTGTTGATGACTTTGCAACACAGAAATCATAGAACCCTTCACCTAGCGATGATGGCTGTTAGGAATCCTATGATCCAGGGTGTCCAGTTCTGAATTACCATAACCTGACTAGGAGGCATTTTCAAATAAAGTTTAAACCGAACTTGAATGAAAATACACTTACAGAAAATTTTAGTTACAATTCATAGAGCTCAGGATTTTCAACCTTGTGAATTGCTATCACTTCTTATTTTTATTTAACATGTATTCATTTAAGAAATTCACCCGCAGAATGATACTCTTAAAAATTATTGAGTATTTAGTATAAAGGTTTCAATATTAATTTACAGGGATAGGTAAACAGTAACACTCCAAACAAGTCTTTGAATGTTACACTACTGATAGTGTAATATCAGACACACCAAAGCATATTGGTTCTTAAAGTGGTTCAGGCTTGGGGGCAGTCAAACTTTTATATGGACCAGGCAAAATGATGGCGTATCCAGACTCACCTTTCAGCTAACACACTTAGCATGGAGACACAGATGGATGGGAAAGATGACCCTGACCCGCATGAGACCCGCATTCCTGTGCAAGGATAGAAGCATGAAAATCAGGAAATGATGGTTATTAGCTGCAGAAAATGCATTATTGTGAAAGCCGGGGGGAGAGTGCTCATGAGAGGAAGTGATTGGATTATGGGGAATGAGAGAATAAGGATAGATCATGCCTACTGAGTAAATTGCTGTGATTTATAAGAAAAGGGTATAGCAGTATCTTGGCCCATTAGTGACTAGATTCATTTCACAAACAATCCTAAATCAGAATGTGACAGTTGACGGGGAGACAAACAATGTCTCCCTAAGATGCTTAAAGTTTACTGAGCTTTGAAACTGTTAAAATTTGAGCGCCTCGTAGCTTTGCTTCCTTTAGCTTCTTTTATTTTAGTATTTAGCTAAATATTTTTGTATTTTCTTTTTATGTGTTTGTAGTAATAGATTATCACACAATGTAGCCAAAGAAGAAGATAATGATGGCATACTTTATTAGGCATTCTTGGAATTTTGATGATTTCCTCACAAAAGTTACCTTGAAGCCTCTGAGATGTTTGAGTGCTTATATAATTTTAAAGATGGTAAAATAATTAAGTGCTTAATTATAAAGGATGATCTCTTGATATTTCAAACATTTATTTTAAATTTACTGTGATTTAAATTATTATTTTTTATTTCTTCAGATAGAATGCATGTTGTTATGTACAAATGCTGTACTCATACTTGCTAGTATATTTATCTGCTTTTCATAGTTTCAATTTCGGAGGTCTAATCTTTTATAGCTCTAGTTAATAAAATATGAAATTTTTCACAGAAGCAGTTGACACAGGCTACTTACTTGTAAAGCAGGCGATTTGATCATTAAATTTACTGAAAATGAAAATGTAGTTTAGAGTGATTATTTCTAAAAGAAAGAAACTATGAAAGAAGAACAACCGCAGAGAGCTCAGAAATAACATTTTGCACAAATCAGCAAGGGGCTGGATAGCTTGCTTTAAAGAAAAAAGTGTTTGATCAGTGTATGGAACATAAAATATTTAGTTGCCTGGGAGGGTGGATGTATCACGAGTGATTTCTGAATGTCATGTTTCTCTCTGCTCTGCTTGGGGTAGCTGGCACTCCCTGATGGTTGCTTTGATTGCTTGCATCGAAGGAATGCTTGCAGGGTTGGCATTTTACAGTAAGAGATAAAAAAAAAAGTTAAGCAAGGCATTTTGCTTCTTTCTGAGCTGGTATACAGATGTACTGGCAAATCCAGGTCTTCTTGGGAGAGAGATCGGGATCTTTCCTCAGCTGAGATTTAAAGATGCATACTCAAGACCAAGAAGGTGTAGATGTAGTCTCTAGAAAAGATTTCCCAAACCAAACTACCCTCAATAAAGACACAAAACTCAATTCGCCACTCTTGAGTCAGACAATTCTCAATAATTGTTCATGATGTCAGGTAATAGCAGGAAGAAGAATTTTCCTGGTGGAGCACTTGTCTTTAACTGCAATCCCAGCAGCTCTGAGCTTGATCGATTCATGGAGAAGAATCAGCTAGGTTTGAGAGATTCTTTCCTCCTTCCATCTAGTTGATTCATGGGGTAAGTGGGACATGAAGGCTTCTCCCTTCCTAAGTGAGATTAAGGTTCCCATAAAAGAGACCTCATAGAGCATTCGGCTAGCTTGCCCTTCTGCTTCCTAGCATGTAATGATAGAACACTTCAAGTATAAGGTAGGCATCAGGGGCCTTAATCTACAGTGGCCCTTTCTCCTTCATGATAATAATTTATTATTATTATTATTTTTGCCCAGGATTTTTTGCTCAGGAGACTCTAGCATTAGCCTTGAAGACATTGAATCTTCACTTCCTCACTTTCTTTCATTTTCTACTCCATGTATAAGCAGAAATAAATTTGCATTTTCATGGTATTATTAAATTATATCAATATACTTATGATATATACATGGACTAACTTTGCCACCCAAATTCCACACTATGACCTATGCTGTTGTCTCTGAGACTAGATAACTAATAAGGAATATGTATTTGTTTACTTATAGTAATCTAGACTATAGGAAATGAAAGATAAAAGCACCAGGATATTTGGTCATCAGGTGGGGATTGCAGTACCTAAGGAGGTGACATGCTATATCCTCACAAGATGGAAGGCTGAAGGGCAAATGAAATGAATACTCTATTAAACTTTTTGAATATGGTCCTTAAACCTACTCATTATATGAGGAGTTCTCATGACCTCATCATCTCTTAAGGGCATGCTCCTTGATATCACCATTTTGACTATAATATTTTAATACCTAAATTCAAGGGGGACACATACAACACATAGCAATGTTATAAACACTTACCTAGTGAAATAAATGTGGGTTTCTTCAGGATATATATATATATATATATATATGACTTGCCCCAGCTTTATTGATGGCATCTCAATATATAATTAATTTCCCAAATTTTAAGTCATTTTTTGCAGAGGCTGTGAAATCCAGGATCATGACAATAACAAGGGTTTTTTTTGACTGTTAATAGTTGCTTGATTTAATTCATATCAAAATATCTACTCGTTCCTAAGCTACGTGAATCTTCTTCCTAAATGCTGAGCAAACGCTCCTTTTCTCCGTTGTGCCGTCCTGATATTTAAGGAATGAGCTCCGCATTCTTTAGCATAGAGATCACAGCTAGATAACTAGACTCCAAAGTTACTCTTTTGGCATTATTCCTGCTATTTAATTCCATG
This sequence comes from Alexandromys fortis, assembly GCF_014885135.2. Lineage (NCBI taxonomy): Eukaryota > Metazoa > Chordata > Mammalia > Rodentia > Cricetidae > Alexandromys > Alexandromys fortis. The sequence goes on along the minus strand of NW_026067906.1, from coordinate 8,245,003 downwards.
AGCATTGCTCTTCCTATGATATCTATACTTACTGAATTTAGAGGTTCTGGATTGTTTTTGTATTGTGTGACCCTCCGGCAGCCTGGTAGCCTTTGGGAGCTCATTTCCAGAGTTCTAGCTCTTTAGTCTTTAGAGCAAGCTCCTGAGCAACAGCATGATGTGGGATTCCCCTCTGTATGCTGTGAATACTATTGGTTAATAAAGAAACTGGTTTGGCCTGAAAGGATAGGTAAGCAGGGAAAACTAAACTGAATGCTAAGAGAAAGGAGGTGGAGTCAAGGGGAAGCCATGAAGCTGCTGCCAGAGACAGATGTGCTGAAACTTTGCTGGTAGGCCACAACCTCATGGTGATACACAGATTAATGGAAATGGGTTAAATTAAGATATAAGAGTAAGCCAATAAGAAGCTAGAGCTAATGGGCCAAATGGTGATTTAAATAATATAGTTTCTGTGTTATTATTTTAGGGCTCTCTCCTCACAAAAACAACATTTTGCTGTTTTACTGTACAGGAATGGAGAAGAATATTAAATCACATTTAATATGTTGGCTAATTTCATGTCAGCTTGGCATAGGCTGACGTCATCTGCCAGGAGGGAACATCAGTTTCGAAAAGGCTTCTATAAGTTCCAGCTGTAGGACATTGATGTAGTGATTGATGGGAGGGAAGCCCATTTTGGGTAGTGTCATCCCTTGACTGGTGGTCTTGGTTACTATAAGAAAGAAGACTGAGAAGCCACAAGGAACCAGACAATAAACGTCACCCCTCCATGGCGTCTACATCAACACCCTTCTAATTCTAGTTTTTCACAAACTGAAAACCCACATGGCTTTCAATAAATTTCCTAAATCATGAATATAACTGACATTTCCATGTATAAGAAAGACCAGAAGGACAGCATAATGGTATCTTACTTTACCCCTCAGTGAAAACATAAACCTGACCCAGTTTGCAATCACATGATGATATTTTAAACAATGCCAGCATCTGATACTAGTTCCCATCTTCAACTACGATTTTTGCCTCTTTCAATAACCAAATACTTCCGAGTTATCATAAGTCTATTGTGCCAAGTTATTTACTTTTAAATAAAATATTTATTAACACAAATGACATATTATGCTTTCTTTTAAACATATTACACCAAAATTAAATATCATGTATTATAACTTTATTTTATGTGGAAGTAATTTGTGTATGGTAACTAGTTTTTACAAATCTGGTCTTGTGGTTAACCTTTGGCATGCTTGTGATCTGTAAATGAATGTAAAATTAATTCATTGTGACTATCCATTTTCCATGGTCTTTCCCTTCATACTATAGCAAGTACTAACTAATGTGGCAGAGTAATTGATTTCCTATTGTTGCAGCACCTGATGGTCCTCCTGAAAATGTGCATGTGGTTGCAACATCCCCCTTTGGTATCAGTATCAGCTGGAGTGAACCTGCTGTCATAACTGGACCAACACTCTACTTGATTGATGTCAAATCGGTAAGGCTTGTCTTACTTACTCCGAAAGACAATATAAAACACAGTTTGTGATGCTGACTGTTTATTCAGAAGTTTTGATTTTGGACCATGGTTCTTAGACCTTCATAGATTTATTAGCATAGGCATTGACTCTGTAGTTACCAACTGCTCAAAAAAACATTTGCTTTAGTTCAATGTTTGTTGCATGTTTTCTCAGGGTAAAGACTGTGCACATATTGAAAAGTAGTGAAATTGGATTTAAAATACAGTGAAAGGGGTCTTTTAGGATAGAACGAGAAGGAAGAGGCATTCAGGAAACAATCTCCCGATTAAGGTATGAAGAGGTGTATCCTGGAAGACTTTTGGAGAGCATGAAAGGGAACTGAGAAGAGAGATGCCAAAGGAAAAAAAAATCACTCTTTTCTTTTCAAAAACAAATAATACAACCATTCCATGCCCCGGCATTCAAATCTTGGTGTATTGAGACATGAAACTAGACCCAATTTGTGGATACTGACTTTCATGTTCCTGGTGCCACTTGCAGAACGAAAACAGTGATGTGAGAATATTTTTATCACACTGGCGGGCTGGTTGCTTGTTTAGAGATTCTGTATTCTGTATTTGGGATGCAGTCTAGGTCAGGGTCAGGAAAGGGAAAAAAAGAAAGATAAATGATAAAACCAGAGGAGGAAGTACAGCAAAGGAGCCAGATGAGAAATATTTGTAAGTATGTGTGCCATTGTTGAAAACTCAACTAAACTCGTGGCGGTGAGTGAGACTATGATTCGAGGATGATTGGGGGGGTATTATTTGGAAACAAGAGGAAGAAATCTGAGGAGGGAATCAATGAGTGCAGCCTAGGCATGAGTTTGAGAAGCCCGGGAGCGAATTTCTGCCTGCAGCTGCATTAGCTGAATGCATGTGTGGAGCTCGTGGGAGAGAAATGATTGTTACTTATTATAAGTATTATAAGTATAGCTTATACTCTAGGGGCAGAAAAGCCTTGCTGAGGAACAGGTAAATATGTTAATTCTTTAAAGGAGATACTTCTGTCTCAAAAGCCCTGCTATCGTCAAAATCAAATGAGATTTTAATGTCTTCTCCCACACATTTTTCTGTTTTTTCTTTTTTTAAAAGAGTATATTTATGAAGATCTTGGTACATTAATAGATAAAAAACAAATGACGTCAGGGCCCTGGGAGTATTTATTTAATGCAAAATATAAAAAGATAATTACGAAAGACTCCTCACTAAAGAGGGAAATTATCCTTTAGAATTTGGTTGTGCTTAAAGAAAAGAAAGAAGAAGTTTGAGGAGGATTTTATGATCTCATTGCTACAGCCTTCTTCCTGACTTTAAAAGCGAGCAAGTGGGATAAGGGAAAGAAAGGTAGGAAGATAGAGAGGCACAGAGAGCAACTTCATTAATTCCACAAGAAGTTAATGTATTTTGTGATTTCTTAGATCCTTTATTCTCTGTGTTTTATACACTTTGAGAAGAACAGGAAATGAAAGTTTAGCTTTACCCAGCTCCCATTCTAGCAGTCCACATGGCAGTATAAACAATAATAGAGAAAGGCATGAAACTGTGGGGAAGAGAATGAAGTAATTATAATTTCCGTGGTGAGGACAGAATATGGAGGAGGTTCCACAGAGCAAATCAAACCCATGGAGTAACTGGGGGATTGGACAGCATTACAGCAAACAGGAAAGGCAGCAGGGGGTCCAGAAGTGGAACAAATATAGGCAGTAGAGCACGTGCATCATGATATAATCCTACTAGCTGATTGTCGTCTACTGAACAAGTCTAAAACATTGCATAGTTTATGATATAAAGACAGTATTTTATATAATCAGAGGTCATTCATCATATTCCATGATAGGTAGTTTTGAACTCATAAGAGACCTAAACTGAAATTCTATCTCATTGGCCCTGTGGCTATAGAGCTTGAGGGAGTCACCGGAACTTGGTAAATTTATCTTTTGCTGGAAAATTCACTCTATACTAAGCAGGAGTATGGGAGCCTCATTTTCCTTCACAGTTATCTCTAGATAGTTATTATTCAACACAGTGATTGACTGATATCTCTAGATAATTATTTTTTGACATGAATAAGCCTAATCATAAGGAAAAATTAAAAATCCATATTTTATGAGAATTCAAGTGTTGATGAAATACTCAAATATTTTGTGCCATGGTTATTGTGCTTGACGAATAGAATTTGTAAGTTAAAAGGGTTTTCTATCATTTTAGAGAAGTGTGCTATCTCCCTCCACTTCTTTGTGTAATAAATGAACTTTTTCTTTGTGATGCTGGTTATTTATTAGACTTTTAGTGTCTTTATCATAGCAGCATCTTCTTTAAGTTAAAAGCTCTTACACACCAAAATTTAAAGAAATGGTTGAGTAATTCCAAAATTCGTTTCTCAGTATTTCAAAGGATGGGCAAGTTAAAAAGTATCTCTATATCCCTAACTATACATAGAGCCTGAAATACTCAGTGTGGCTACCTGTGAATAATATGCCTTTATGGGTTATGCATTTTCTCAAATTTGTGTCAGGAAAATCTCTTCTAAATTTGTTATATGTGTACATGGTGTCTGTGTGTGTTTATGTATGTATGTACAATTTGTGGAGGTCATAGGTCAACATTAGTTAGTGTCTTCTTCAGCCACTTTCTGATTTATCATTTGAGACATATTGCACTGAACTTGCATCTTGCAGTGTGGTTGGACTGGTTGGCAAATGGACTATGGAGATCTATCTACATTTGCTCCTCTGCCCCAGTGGTGGGAGAACAGATGTGGCCTCCCCCATAAACCTTTTATATAGATGTTATGGATCCACACTCAGGTTCCCATGATGACACACACACTAAACCATTTCCCCAAAGATCCTCTATTTAGTACTAAAAGCTTTAGCCATGTTTAATGTTCAGAGTGATGGGCAAAAACTTCCATCAAAGACAAGCTATATTTGAACAAATCATGTAGCCACATTTAATATACCTAAAGATACCACGTTTGTGCATGCTTCCTTTATGGTATTTAGAGTTAGCTGTGTCCATCACCACTGTTATACCTAACAGTAGTAGGCCAGAAGCTTTTTGATGTAATTCTGACCACAATTTTTAAATGAATATGCATGCAATAGCAATTACTGAAAACAGAGAGGCTGTAGGAGCATGAATCTGGAGCATGAGGAGGGGTATGTGGGAGGGAAGGAAAGGGAGAACGGTTGTAATTATATTATAATCTTAAAAAAAGTAAAATAAGAAAAAGAGAAAGTTAAAAGGGCAAAAATTATCACTGAGTATTACAGAAAGCTGTCCTCTCAATTATTATTCAGTTGGAAAGTACATGAATGTTATTTTACTATCTATACCTTCTTAATTTTGTTACAAAGCATAATTTACAGAGTAATTAAACAAACATCAAAATCTCCATGCCAACCACTTTAGATATGATCTTTATACATTTTCAAGAAGATACAATAATTTAGTCTTACCACCCCAGAAGAAAGTAAAAGTGCATGAGTAGCTTCCCAAATGGAGTTAATTGACCAATTTGGAATTTGCATGCTGGGTGATTGGGCACCAAAACCTACATGTTTTCTTCCATACACTATTGAAGCAGACAACAGTTTCATTGACTCTAAAGTAACTTTTGCTTATTCAATTGATAGGTTGGTTGACTGTGGTGGGTTAATTACATTTTCTGACTTTCAACTATTAAAATAATTGCAAATAGATTAACTGTTGTCATAGTACTTTGGATTCCTGAGAGTGATCTGATTTCAAAGCAAATAAATAAATATTAGCCAGATTAATATATGCCTGCAGCTTTGAACTGTTATCTATCTTAATCACTAACTACTTTTCCCCATAGGTAGATAATGATGACTTTAATATTTCCTTCATGAAGTCAAATGACGAAAACAAAACAATAGAAATAAATGACTTACAAGTATTCACGAGGTATTCCGTGGTGATCATTGCATTTGTTGGAAATGTTAGTGAGGCGTATGCAGAAGGTAAGCCAAGTGCGGAGGTGATCGTTACTACTCTGGAGTCAGGTAAGGAATGTTTCTCACCTTTCCTAACAGGTAACTGCAGATTGGCTGCTGGTCTTTCTTACAGTTCCTCTCACTCTTCTGGAGAAAAGATATGCACTACAAGACACTGACAGAGCCTAAGAAAATCAAAATCAAACATGCTGGAGAAAAGTAAAGTTTGTTTACACTTTGGAGGCAAAGCGGGATGTGTAGAAGATTCAGTCCTTGTAAATATGGACCCCAATTAAGTGCATCCCTCTGTAGGTTTTGCATTTGTCAAATATGCTGTTTTAGAAATTGAATTACTATGCCTACCAGGTAATTCATCTAAATGTTTTCAGCCAGCAGTGTTCCATCTAAAAATTTCACTTTGATTATGTTGGTCCTGATTTTTTTTAATGAAAATTTACTGATACTATTAAATAATCTGATATTAGAATCAGGTCACAGATAATCATTTTCTCAGTCAAGTGACGTACCCTATTACGTGACCCTTTCATAAATGTCAGAATCCATGAAGGTTTCCTCTAGTTCTGTAAGCAGGGTCCGAATGAATAAAAAGACCATATAAGTCAGTAGGAATTGAATGTAGAGAGTAAATCTCCCAGGGCCTGCTTGCCCACCTTCTCCAGACTCCCAGGGTTCTTTGCCACTAGATATATCTTGGGAAATATCAGGTGAAGGGTTGTGTCGCTATGGTCTATTAGTTGCTGTCTCTAAGGTACACAGAGGAGTTAAAAATATTTTTCGCCTGTTTCTTTACTATGCTGTTTTCCAATAGTTCCTGCCAAGTGAGGACTCTAATTTGCAAGGTCCTTTCTCTTCTCTTGTGCTAAGATCCCATGTGTTTCTGTTTTGCTGCCAACTATCTATATTTGGATCTGTTTTTTGATTGTGCTTTTTTCACATTTTTTTCCCTCATGCTTCTTTGTGAGCAATGTTTGTGAATACACTCGCATGTGTATCACAAAATAGGGCTTATCAAGCTTATCCTAACAGTGGTTCTCAACCTGTGGGTCGCGATCCCCACAGGTTGTGTATCAGATATTTACATTTTGATTCATAACAGTAGCAAAATTGTACCTATGAAATAGCAACAAAATGATGTCCTCGTTGGTGGTCACCACAACATGAGGAACCACATTAAAGGGTCAAAGCATTAGGAAGGTTGAGAGGGTGAGAGCCACTGCACCAGGAGGTAGTTAATAGTGCTATTACCAGAAGAAGAAGAAAAAAGCAAACTAAGCATCTGAGAATAGAATTCACAATGTAAAGGCTTGAGTAATTTTGGGATAAGAAAGTGTTGCCAACATCGAGAGAATTCCATACCTCGTCCAGCTTTAAGCCTGATTCTCGATTTGCAGAAACACTTTCTATATAAAAAAAGGATAAAATTCTTAAGTAATGTAAATATGTAGAAACAAGTACAAAAATTATCAGTTTAAACCAAACTAAGCTTTAGTTTGTATGTAAAGCGTTCTACTTAACATGGGATATTTCACAAAGTGATGAATTTTCCTGCTTGTCTTTTTTACTCTCTTTTATTTGTCTGCATTGAGGGGTGCTGCAAGATTCTCTCTACAAAGAAGTGCCAAGTTAACCAAGTTTGAGCATCTAAACTGTGAGGCCACATCTTATAGACAGTTTTGGCTGAAAAGAAATGTTTCCATATTATTCAGATGACAATAGATGTACAAATCCATTTTGATGGTGTGATATAAAGAACAGTACTCTGTAATCCTAATGTTTTCTCGTGTATCTCTTTATTTTATAATTTATTGTGACTGGTGACATACTAAACTGTTTTTTGAGGGCGATTTGCTTTGTTTTAATAAGAGAGTGTTTTATTGGCATGAAGTATCAATTATACAGCGTAATGAGTGTAATTGTGACAGTTACTTATGCATTGGTCATCTGCAACTTTTTTGACCTCCTCTTCATGATGGTCTTCCTTTCTATAACAGTCTTCTAAAAGAAAATAATCTTTACATTTTAATTATTTCTTTAAGGATTCCATGCAATGAGTTTTGATCATATTTGACTCCATACCTCAACTCTTCCTAGGCACACCTCTTTCCCCTTTACGCCATTTTTCTGCCCCCATCTTATCAACGCCATTTCGTGTTGCACAAATATTCTTGGATTGTAAGTCCTTCTACTGGAATGCATTCAACTTCTCATGGTTCACAACTTTACAGAAAACTGATCCTTTCTTTCTCAGCACCTAACTCTTGTCACTAGTGCCTTGGCTAGGGAAGGGACATTGTGCCCAGTCCCTTCTTGATGCTGAAATGTTGTCTGACTTGGGCTTTCACAAGCATTGTGCATGCTGTCGCAACTAGAATGCATTGATATGTGCAACTGTCCTCCTGTGCTTTTATTTTAGTATAATGAACTTGGATTTTATAAATTCCAGCAATTAAAAAAATCCAATTAGAAAACTGTTAAAAGATGTAAAAAGATATTTCATCCATCAGAAGGTATGGTTAGCAAATAAAAACATAGTAAGATAAAATTTCCAGACCATTAGCCCTAGCATAAAGGCAAATTAAACCAACCTCATAAACTATGTATCTACTTAAATGGAATTACATAATAATTTTAAAAGTAGTGATAATATCAAATGATGGCAAAGATGTAAGCTGAACTCTGACACTTGTCAGCAGGAATATAAAGTGTGATAGACACATGGAAAAATATTTGGCAGTCTCTTGTAAGACTAAACATGTACTTCCCATATGGTCAAGCAATTAATAGTCAACGATGATCAGAAAGAATATAAAACTTCTGATTATATATGCATGGATAGTAATGTCAGCCTTACTAGGAATGACCAAAGCTGCATACAGCACAGATGCCTTTCCATGTTAAACAAATCAATTAAGCCACAAAATGGAACACTTCTTGATGACATTCAGGGTTACTGTCCCTTTCTCCTTTGGTTGGAGACAACATCTGAGAAGCTGACTCAGAGGGTACAGATATTTGTCACCAAGACTAATAACCAGAACTCCATCCCAGGGATCCTCTTATTGGAAGGAGAGGACAAAATCCTGCAAGCTGCTTTCTGCCCTCCGCATGCTCAACATGGCACCCACATGATTCTTTATCAGAAAAAAAAATAGAGAAATAACTACAGGAGGAGACTAGGCCTTTGTTTCCCGGCCACCCAGACCTGAATAATCACATGAAAACTATATTAATTACAACACTATTTGGCCAATGGCTCAGGAGTATTTCCAGCTATCTCTTGCATGTTAAATTAACCCATTTTTATTAGTCTGTGTATTGCCACGTGACCGTGGTGTTACCCCATTTTCTACGTCCGGTTTCCTTGATGGTTGGCTATGTCTTTCAACTTTGGCAGCTAAATGGCATCTGCATGACACTGCCTTCTTTCTTCCTCCATCTCTGCTTGGGTTTTCCACCTTGTTATAGTCTGCCCTGCCATAGGCCAAAGTAGCTTCCTTGTTAACCATTGGTAATAAAACATATTTACAGCATATAGAGGGAAATCCCACATCAAATAGCTTTTTGAAAAAGGCTGAAATATTGAGATACACACACACACACACACACACACACACACACACACACCTCAAAGCCATCACACTATTGATATGCTGGAAATGACAACAGAGATGAAAACTTTCTATTACAGGGAGGCATGTAATAAAAACACAAAGGTATGGAAGGTAAGAGTTCTTAAGTGATGGGCTAGTTCTATCTTTTCTATGTTAGTAATTGCAGAAATCTATATATGGCTTACAATTCCATAAATTGAATCACACACAAAACTATGAAAGCATTGATGATAACAGAACAAGGCCTGTCATCTAGCTAATAGTATCACATATATGCCTGTTTTCTAGCATATATATGTATACATACATATACATATATATACATATACATATATATATATATATATAAAGCCATATGCAGTGTCACCACGGGGAACTGCAGGAAGGTTACACGGGGCTCTGATCCTCTTGGTGACAACCTCCTATGAATCTGTTTTATTTTTGAATAAAGTGATTGAAGAGGCATGTCCTGTGGAAGCTGGCCTGCTGATGAAATAGGGGGTGCTGGCTTTAATCTCCAATTGTAAACGCAGAGCTCCCGCACAAGGAAAATAAACAAACGGAAGTACCAATGGAATTTCTAGGAAACAAAGTCAGTGCGCTTGGTCATTTTTCTAGTTTCCAGAATACATGATTTTGGTAATTAGAAGTGTGAAGGAAATACATTTTATATTGTGATTTAAAAATTATAATTGTCAACTTCTCATTTCTAGTGCCCAAGGACCCACCTAACAATATGACATTTCAGAAGATACCAGATGAAGTAACAAAGTTTCAGTTAACATTCCTTCCGCCTTCTCAACCCAACGGAAATATCCAAGTATACCAAGCGTTGGTTTACAAAGAAGATGACCCGACTGCTGTCCAGATTCATAACCTCAGCATTATCCAGAAGACAGACACGTCTGTCATCGCAGTGTTAGAAGGATTGAAAGGTGGACATACGTACAACATCAGCGTAAGCAGCCGCAGCTTGGCGCTGCCCAGCCAGTTTGTAAAGTCAGCACTGTGAAATATGTCTGCATACCACATTTCAGCCTTTTTCCTTATAAAATACAGCAAGTACTATTAGCTAAAAACCCTTTCTAGGAATAGCGAGGATGCAGTAATAAAGAAAGGAAATGAACATTAAACATAAAGGAGTAGTGACATGCAGAATGACAGCTGCCCTAAAGAAAACTATAAATGGAACATGCAAACATGAATTTTGAAGAAAATCGCAAGAACAGGCCATTTTTGTCATTTCCTTTCTCTAAAGCCTTTGATTCTGCTGTATGTTAATAATAATTTTACAAAGAATGTGAGACATGCAGAAACGTGTGCAAGCTCACATGTATGAGCATATACCCAAATTACTTTTTCCTGTGCTTATTTTTTTATCACCCCTTAGGGATTATCAGCAAAATTGTTTTGGTTCAAAAACATCACATTTCAGTAATCTATCAACTATTATAATAATTCCTAAAATAGTTTCCCTCCCTCAAAGTAATTCTTAGTAATTATCAATTTAGTTATATAAGAATATTGTTCATAATAGGTAAATTTGTTCCTTGCTTCAATTTTCTATCTTCCTGGGGTTCGTCTTGCATTTCCAGTTAAGTTTAATGAAATATCTATTAGAAAAATGAGTGGTCATTTGAACCCCAGTTCAAATCCTGGTTTCTAAATCCATCTGGGAAACTTCTTCAAAAGTTGATTGACAGTCTACTTTTACAAGTTAAAACTTGGGGATAGGAAAGGAAACTTTTGCAGAACATGTTGGGAGGAACCGATATTTTCAGTGGTAGTATAGAAAAAAATGCTATATCAATGTGGCTGCTGAAAATAAGAGTAAAGAAGAAATAAAACAAAACACAGCTGGTCTCTAAAGGAAAAATGTAACTACTTGCAAATTTCAATGTCAACATCTTAGGATATTGAAGTTTATCGTGAATATTTGTATTTATTTAGATGTCTAAGTAATTTCTATGCATTCTATTATTTAAGAAGTGCTTCCTCTTTCCTCACCGTTCTTTTTACTCATCACCACAGTTTAAGTCATATACTAAAGAAATAAATCATTTATTTTGAATAGTTCCTTTTTAAAAGTTACAAATGACCCCAATTTTTTTCAGTTATTGAAACCGAAATTCATAAGATTTGTTTATTTAACATAGTTACCATATACCATGTATTATATTGTAAGTTCATTTCAACAAAAATATTTCCAAAATATTAACATAAGGAAAGGATGGACCATTAATATATAAAATGAGTTCATTCCAGAGACTATATTACATATGCCAAATTGTATTTACTAATTTCATGGAAGTTGGGCTACTCTTGTGGTCTTTGTTTTCTTCAGCTAGATGAGGTGAAGGCAGGGACTCTGGGTCTTCAGCTTCCTGAGCACAAAGCTAATTGAAAGGACTCCCATTTGTGTAAATCACCCTCTGTGTACACAAACAGAAATGTTTTATGAGTATATGCCGCATTATGTAGGCTATGCATCGGATACTTTGGGGCAGGGGTGAAGAAGGGCATAAAGGCCAACTTTCAGGAGGATGATTTAATACAGGAAAATGGGGAGGTGGGAGGAGTTGGGTTTCATCTCTGACACAAGAAGAAGATCTTGAATATGGATTTAAAGGAGGGCAAAATGTGCTAGCTACAGAGAGAAGTAACAGATGTTAGAGTCGAGGGCGAGGTAGGATAAGCACGGTGGTTGTCTACTCTTTTCCTCCCATGGGTTCAAATGGCAGCCAGCTATCCTGGTCTTGGTGCTGGGACCTTTGTGTCAGCATTTAGTCTCACGATTTAGTTCCAGAATATTAATTGTAAGAAACTCTTGATCGTTCATGTTCTTCTGATCTTTATGGTAGTAAGCAGGTTTGAGAAAATATAATTAATAGGCAGATACAATTGTTTTTTAAAAGGGATCATTTTTTAATTGTTTTTAACCATGCTCCCTTGCACACGCATAGACAGAAGGCTTGGAGTCGTGATAAAGCCTTTCTTTGTTTCAGGTTTACGCTATCAACAGTGCTGGCGCTGGGCCAAAAGTGCAGATGCGAATAACCATGGATATTAAAGGTACAAATGAACTGCCTTCCATTAAACTGTTGTTTTCTTTTAACCAGATGGTGATTGTAATCTGAATCATGTGCAGGCGGCCAACCTTTGCTTGATGCGTATGCATGTGATGTGCATGTATATTAAGCAATAGTGGGTGCATATTAAAACTATGGTTTAAACATCAAAATGAAGACATGAATTACTGTTGAAGAGAATGTCTGTCTTAAAGGTTGTCACCTAAACTTTATTTTTATTTGAAAGAGAGTTTTTTAAATCTCTGTTTGGGTTAGGAGTTGGATTCTCCTCAGGTGACTACCAAACTCCCACATAACCAACCTTGTAATTTTGACTTTAACCTAGATCTACCACTTTATTATTTTGGCAGGCATTTTAGTAAAGTTCTCCTCTAGCAAGTAACCATAAGATCCCAAAGAGGAATTTAAGTCCATTTGACAAAAAAAAAAAAAAAATGCCTGCCTAGATATTGAAATCAAGCATTTTTTTTTTGCTACCTCTATCACATAAGGGAATACTAAAAATGAAAGAAAACAAAAGGTCCCAAGATATTTAAGAAAACCCTCGTCCAGTCCTAATAAGAGGGTCTGTGCCTAGTCTTATTGTGACTTATTATGCTGTGTTCAGTTGGTATCTCTGGGAGGCCTTGCTTTTTTCTAAAGGGAAATGAGAGAGCAGTGGATCTGGGGGGAAGAGGGGAGTGGGGTGGGAGTTGGGAAGAGTGGGCAGAGGAAAGAAAATGAAAGCAAAAACAAAAATCCCATAAGGATTTGTTCCAGGGTACCTGTAGCAGAATCCCAGCAAGCACGTCTTTCTAAAGGGATTTATGATGGTCCCTTCTTTGGAAGGGGTAGCAGCAGAGTACAGTGGCTGGCGGACCAACCTTTCAGGCTATTTAGGTAACTCTTGGTTATTTGATAGCCATTTGACTTTGGAAGATCTTCTCAACATAGTCTAGAAACATAGTCTAGACATAGTCTCAACATAGTCTAGAAAGTGCACGTCATTAGTTTCTACCTTGCAGATTGCTAATTATAAGGATTAAGAGCGAGAGCATTTGAAAAAAAATCCTGTAAACAACACCTGAAAATTGTTATTATCAATGACATAGTTACTGTCAGATGCAATTTTACATTTAATCTTTTAATAATGACTAATAAGTATAGGCGTGTTCTTATTTATAAGCCTTTTTTATTTTATTTGATAAATTCTGGAGGAGTGTTTCAGTAGTTAAAAGCACTTGATGCTTCTTCAAAGCCCTTAGATTCAAGTCGCAGCACCTGCTTTGGGTGGCAATGACCTATTCACTTCAGTTCTGGGTTCCAAAGCCCTTGCTCTTTTCATACTGGACAGGTCCCTTCATGCACACTGTGCATATACAGACAGGCAGGCACATATACACATACACATTAAGTTTTTTGACCAGTAACTTTCTATCTTGGAATATACAAACAAACACATAAGTTGTTTCAGCTATAGTTTTTTTTTTTTCACAGAATGACTTTAAGAAGCACAAAGGAGAGGTGAAGCCATACCATCAAAAATTTTTGCATCCCTTTGTATAGGCACACATATATACAAACACAGTGTATACATTTTTTTTTGTTTTACCAAAATTTCCCATTTTACATGTTTCACCCACCTCCATCCCAAAATGATTCTAGCCTCCACTTTTCATCCAAAGCCCACAGAGAGATGCAAGAGCCTGGGGTTGTGGTGGAGTCCCCTAGAGAAAATTTGTCTTTAGTGCTACCTGTGATTTTTCTTAGCTACATGGTGTATTGAAATAGAAGCAGTCATGTATTTTTATCTGACAGATAATACACAGTTGGATTGTGGCACCCTGATAATGGGTCCTTGTTACTGAAATTTGTCCCTGAGGGCTGCTGGTGACCTCACTGAGAAAAGAAAAAAGCCCCAGGCCTCTTCCTACTAAACCCCTCTCTCTATTCTGTGACTGCTACATCAGGCATTTGTAGCTGAAGGCTCTTGCAACCTACTCTTGTGCTTTGTCTCTTCCTTTGTCACAGATTTTACTCTCAATGAACCGCATATGTACCCAGTCTCATTCCAACCTTGACTTGTCAGAATAACAAAGTGGTGTATCAACTAAGAGATTTACTTTTGAATCCAATGCACAAGAAAGAGCGAGTCAACTACTCAACTCAAAAGGTTTTATTCAAACCCTGATATTCAGATTTTACATCTGTTGGCTCAATTCTCACCCATTAAAAGGAAACAATATTGAAAATATTGTGAAAATGTTCAGAGATTCTTTTCTTCATTTTTTTTAAAGATTGAAGTCTTGGTACGTAACTTTCATACAATAAATATGAATATGTATACACACATGTAAGTACTTACACAGCTATTAGAAGAACTGAAAGCAACAGAATCCCAAAAAATATTGGTTTGGAAATTTTTGTGTTTATTGATGTCAAAATATTAAATGTTATGATATTTTTGAAACTATCTTAAAATATCTACTAATGTTAAAGATAAAATAATTTATCACACAAACGTCATGACCACGGTCCAAACTCCCAGATCTCATGTAAAACTCAAGCAGGCATAGTGATTGTTTGTAACCCAGCAGAGACTCAGGATCTCTGGGATAAGTTGGCTACCTAGACTCACTGGATTCTTTATGGTTCTAGCCAAGAGTGATCAAAGCAGACATGAAATATCAAATTCATTCTGGCTCAAGAGTGTACAAACTTATGTGTACACATCTGTACAGTTGTGCACCTATGCACATACATTACACATATATCACATCAATACACACATAAAATGCACATTTATTTAATTCTACTATTTGGAATATTTTCTATAAAAATAACAGGGCAACTGAAGTCAACTGTTTGAGGTTAATTATTATAGAAAATGCTGAAAACTATTTTTAAAAAGTAAATTTTTGTTCTTGGATAAAGAAATCTTATTGAAGAAATACTATGCAGCTGTACCACATACTGTAGCCATTAAGAAGCAAGGGTTAGCATTGTATCTCTGTCTGGGTAAGCCTCACACAAGAAACCAATTTGCAGGGTAATTCTAATGCCTGGTGTGTTATTTAAAAAAAAGAAACAATAGTAAACAATCTGTTACATATCAGTCTGAAATTTTACCAGCTAATATGGATATTCCCCAAAGGGAGCCTGTTATTCAGGTTTTGACATGGATTACCAGTAAAAAGAAGTTACTATGAAGAGGATAGAGAGTAATCAACTCTCTCTCTTTTTTTTCAAGAAAAAGAACACACAAAATATACAAAAGTGTTATTGAGATATAAATAATTTTTGAAAATTATTTGTGACAGCATTTATGGATTGTTTTTATTGCTTGAAGAAGAGTTGCATGTCTGGGAAATTGCACCTGGGCTCCAGTTTCTCAGGAAAGTCTCAAATACATAATTACACCTTTATGAGATAATAATTATTGTTTATCTACTGTACCCAAAGACAACCGTGTAGTTTGCAGGTGCTGTCACTTTCTCTGTCAGTTACTTGTATGAAATGAGAATGTGAAGTTCATTCTTTTATGCTCAGAAAAAAATTAATCATATTTTACTGCTTTTAGCTCCAGCACGACCCAAGACCAAGCCAATCCCTATTCATGATGCCACAGGAAAACTGCTCGTGACGTCAACAACAATTACAATCAGAATGCCGATATGCTACTACAATGACGATCATGGGCCAATCAAAAATGTCCAAGTGCTGGTGGCAGAAACAGGAGGTAGCTCAGATTCAGTCTACCTTGGGAGACTGGGGAATGTGAATTTTTAAATGCTAAGGAAGTTCGACTCAGAATTATCAAGTAAAGTTGACTCAGGATTCTAACTAAGGTTATCAATTATCTAACTAATTTAAGGTGATAAATAGACTATTAATATTATCAGTAATTATATTAATAACTTACATCAAAAATGCTGTTCTCAAATGAGAAAAGACCTAATCATGATATGTGATCTATTTATTGCATACTGGTTGGAGTAATTTGATTTGGCCAAGACAGAACCTTTTCTTTTTAGCTTTTGCCTGTCATTTTTTAATGTAATTTTTATCGACTCACATATTTTTCTCTGCTCCCCACTGTTCCTCAGCCCTCCCCTTCTCCCGTGTTCCCCATGCTTCCAATTTACTCAGAAGATCTGTTCTTTTCTACTTCCTATGTAGATTAGACCCATGTATATCTCTCTTAGGGTCCTCTTTGTTATCTAGGTTCTCAGGGGTTGTAAATTATAGGCTGGCTTTTCTTTCCTTTATGTCTAAAACCACTTATGAGTGAGTACATATTATATTTATCTTTCTGGATCTGGGTTACCTCATTCAACCCAAATGCTCCTCAACCAAAGAATGGTTAAAGAAAATGTGATGCATTTACACAATGAAGTACAAATAGCCATAATAATAATAATAATAATAATAATATAATGACATCTTGAATATGTCATTCGAACAAATGGATGGAGCCAAGAGAGAATCTTGGTAGTTTCTTTAGAAATATGAACATTAGTGACACGTGTCTGATGAACTTTTTTTTGTACTTTAGTGATTCTCAACCTTATTAATGCTGTGACCCTTTTATATCGTTTTTCATGTGGCAATGAACACCCCCATCATAAAATTACTTTTGCTAATACATCATAATTGTAATTTTGCTACTGTTATGAATCATGATATTAATATCTGATATGCGACCCCTGTGAAGGGTCAATCAACCTCCATGGGCATCTCAACCCATAGGTTAGGAACCACTGTTCAATTTGCTACAACAGCACAACTATAGTACTTCAAATTCCTGTGTGATGGAGGACTGTCCAAGTTCATAAACTGAATGGCCCCAATGGTTCATGGCATGACTCTTGAATTCTCTAATGGAATCTTAAAATGCTGTTGATGTGACGATACCTTCAGTGTGATTTGTGGTGGGCGTTCTTTTATCCCTTCTACTAGCTCAGCAAGATGGAAATGTGACAAAATGGTATGATGCATACTTCAACAAAGCGAGGCCGTATTTTACAAACGAAGGATTCCCTAATCCTCCATGTATAGAGGGAAAGACGAAGTTCAGTGGTAATGAAGACATCTATGTGATAGGCGCTGATAATGCCTGTATGATCCCTGGCAATGAAGAGAAGATTTGCAATGGCCCTCTGAAACCGAAAAATCAATATTTGTAAGTATAGTTTATATCAACTGTGCACGACACTACAAGTTCATTAATGTATGCCATCTATCTGCCAATCCATACTTTCATCCTTCTGATGAGTGATGGAATCTCCCATGGATACTGGGCCTGATTGTGCATGCCCTGGAAATGAAGAGCTAGACAAGGCATTATCTATTCATTGCAAAGACATTTATGGGAAAGGTATACAATCCAGAAAAAAGTATGATTTGATGTGATAAGTTGTTTAAAACAATTTGAAACATATAGCACAAGAGAACACACAATGTGGGAGAAGTTAGTTATCTCTGTAATTAATAGATTAATAGTGTGGTTGATGTGTTAGAACTCAGTGTTTTGCTTTTTTTTTTAACCATAGACAATGATGTATATAGGCTTTCAGAAAGTCTTGTGGTTTTTCAATTAATTAAGGTTTTTTTTATGATACCAATACCAATACCACTCTCTCTCTTTTATCCCATCAGATATATGAATGATTGCTTTCTTAATTTTTGTTGAATTCATTGACATTATTTGCTATTTAATTGTAGATATTATTTTAGAAAAGTAAGTTGCCAGTTGAGAAGATAATTATATTAGCCTTGATTTTTCCAAATCTTATTTTTATTACTAATTTTTAAAAGTAGGTGCTCACACTTCAGCATGCTAGTTAAAATAATATTAAATTCCTTATGAATGTTTTTGACTGAATTAGAATTAGAAAATTTAGAATAATTTGGCAAGTGAAAAATAATGTTCTGCCCCCCTCCCCCCCAATGCCACATTACTAAAGATATCTTGTCTACTTCCTCTTCCGGGGTGGCCTCATATATCTCTCTTAGGATTATTTTTGTTTCTGTGTATTCTCTGGGGTTGTGGACTGTAGGCTTGTTATCCTTTGCTTTATGTCTAATATCCACTTATGAGTGAGTACATACTGTATTTATCTTTCTGTATCAGGAAAGGATGGTAGGGGAGTGGGGGGTGGGGGAGAAGGAGAGTGGGGAGGGGAGAAGAGGAGTGGGGAGGGTAGAAGGGGAGTGGGTAGAAAACATGAGGAATTATGAAGATCCAGTTGGGTGAAGGACTGAAAGGGAGAACAAGGAAAGAGATACCTTGAAAAAGGGAGCCATTATGGGGTTAGCCATTATGAGGTTCTCAGGTACTAGGGAAATTTCCAGGAACCCACAAGGATGATCCTAGCTAAGAATCTAAGCAATAGTAGAGAGGGGACCCAAAATGTCCTTTCTCTATAATCAGATTTATGACTACCTTAATTGTAATCGTAGAACCTTTATTCAGTATCTGATGGAAGCAGATGCACAGCTAAGCACTGGTCCAAACTCCTGGAGTCTAGCCATAGAAAGGGAGGAGCAATGTTACAATCAAGGGGGCCAAGACCATGATGGGGAAACTCACAGAAACAGCTGACCCAAGCTAATGGAACTGACAGCTGGGGAACTTGCATAGACTGAACTAGGCTCTCTAAATTTGGGTGACAGTTTTGTGGCTTAAACAGTTTGTGGGGCGACTATCAGTAGAACCAGTATTTATCCTTAGTGTATGAACTGGCTCTTTGGAACCCATTCCCTATAGAGGAATACTGTGCTCAGCCTAGATACAGAGGGGAGGACCTTGGTGCTGCCTCAAGTGATGTAACAGACTTTGTTGACTCCCCATGGGAGGCCTCACCCTCTCTGAGTATGGGATGGAGAGAAGGTGGGGAAGTGGGAGGATGGGAGAGAGAGGGAACTGGGATTTGCATGTAAAAGAGTTTGTTTTAAAATTAAAATAAAAAAGAAATAATGATCCATCATTTATTATAAAAGGCAGTTAGTTTAATTTTTGGTTGTTATTCGAACTAAACATTTTAAAAATAATGAAATTTCATATTCTTATTCATTGTCTTTTGCATATTGTTTTCTAAAAAGATTTCTTTCACAACAGATGCTATCATAAGAGTTTGATAATGCTAGAGAAAAATCATGCACTGTAATTTGTTTTATAAATTTAAATGGTTTTTGTGTTTTAGTTTTCAAGTTAGGTAATTTCAGGTGTCTTCAAGGATGATCTTCTGCATTGTTTGTTTTTTATATTTGTAAAAATGGGTAAGCACAGTTAGACACATAATGAAAATAGCAATTATTGTTTTTCATTTGTGTACATGTGAACAAGACAATTCTACATAATCTTTGTTCTTTGATTCTGCAATATTTCCAAAAATAAGCTACACTAGTTACAATGCTTCATATTTTAATTACAGTAGCCACATTGTTACTCATATTAAATTGTTCCATCTAAACATATCTGTGAGTGAGATTATCGGCTTAATATTCTTCGGCTACTGCTGCTTCATGAGTTTGGTCAAATCACAACTCATTGTCCCCTAAAGTCAATGAGCCTGAGAGCAAGATAATTAGTTATTTGATTAGATTAAAGTATAGACTTTTCCTTATTATAACTTAGTCTTAAGCTCATGTCTTGTAATTTATTTTTCATGAATAAACTATTAATTTTCAATAATTATTTGTCAAAATAATTTCTTGAAAAGATAATGGGATATGAAAATTGTTTTTCTTGTATAGTTTTAGAACAATATCTTTGATGAACATAAGCACAAAAGTAATCAATAGAATACTTTCAAAATGAGTTAAATAAAACATCAAAAATGTCATCTTTCCTGATGAAATAGGATTCATCCCAGAGATATAGGAATAGTTCAACATAGGTAAAGCAATAAACATAACTTAAAACATAGATTCAAGAACAGAAACCACATTGTCATCTCGTTAGTTATAGAAAAAGACCTTTGACAAAATCAAGCATCCATTCATGATAAAGTTCTAGTGGAACTAGAGGTACAAGAGATGAACTTCAGCATAATAAAAGCAATATACAGGAAACCTGCAACCAGTGTCATCCAAAACAAAACTCAAAGCATTTTCATCAAAATTAGGAATATGACAAGGATCTCCACTTTCTCCATACCTATTCAACACAGTGCTTGATGTCTTAGCTCAAACAATAAGACAAGTGAAGGGGTTAAAAGGAATAAAAATTGGAAAAGAAGTCAAAGTATCATAATTTGCATATAATATGATTATATGTATGCATGTATGTATAGTTTATATGTCTGTAACCTTTAATACTCCACTGGAAAACTCCTAAGTCTGGTAAACACCAGCAAAACCATCATCAAAGTACCAGAATATAAAATCAACACATGAAAATCAGTAGCTTTTTAAAACACAAATGACAAACGTGTTCATAAAAAAAAAATCAAAAACAATACCACTCAATATTGCCTAAAAGTTATCTTAGAGTGAATCTTTTTTTTTTTCTTTTATAGGTTCAAATTTAGAGCTACAAATGTCATGGGACAATTTACTGACTCAGATTACTCTGACCCTATTAAAACTTTAGGTAAGATTTTGTAGTTCAACTTATCGCTAGTTTTTCTTTTTTATGGGTATATATGTGTAGCATCTGTGCATGCAGACATGCATGTTTGCTTGTGTGTGGGTGCAAATGTATTTGCAGGTAGCATGCATTTGTGTTCATATGCATGTCGAGGCTGGAAGTTGGTGTCATGTCTCTTTCCACCTTGTCTGCTCTATTTATTGTGAAAGGGCCTCTTGATGAATTCAGAGCCTTTAGATTTTGCCGATAGTAGCTTTCTTGTTAGCTCCAGGGGTCTTGTGTTGGGATTACATACCATCACCATGCCCACTAATCTTTTAACATGAACTCTGGGATCTGAAATCTGGTTCTCTTCGATGCAAGTCAGACACATTATCCACCAAGCTATCCTTCGAGCCTCTACCTATGATATCAATGTATTTAATTGATGGTAACAGTTATTAAATGTTTTGTAAATAGCTAACCCATGGCTGCATAGTCTTTGATTACAAATGTATCTTAAAGATAACTTTTTAAGGAAAACTGATATTTTCAACATCCTTTTAAACGATAGATGCTCCAACTATTCATATCTGGCTATAAATTTTGTTAGAGTTTTCATTTCTTGATGATATTCTAAATAATAAAGTATTTTGTTCTTTAAATATACTGCTTACACTATAAAATTCTTCATGAGTGAGAAATCATATAATAATGTTTAACCTTGAAAAACTCTCAAAACTACAAGCTTCCCTACAAAGGGGGGGGAGGGGGCAGTAAAAAAATCAGGAACCATGTAGTCCAAAGACATGGTTTCTTACATTTTTCCAAAAGGCATAATATAGAACACAGTTTCAAGATACTTGGCAGTGTTTTGATTTTCATTTCTCTGATGGCTAAGGATGTTGAGCTTTTCCTTAAGTATCTTTTAGCCATTGTGGATACTTCTGTTGAGAGTTCTCTGTTTAGGTCTGTACCCCATTTTTTTATTGGATTATTTGTTCTTTTGATGACCAATTTCTTGAGTCCTTTGTATGTTTTGGAAAACAGCCCTCAGTCTGATTTGGGATTGGTGAAGATCTTTTCCCATTTTTGTAGGCTGCCATTTTGTCTTGTTGACCATGTCCTTTGCTTTACAGAAGCTTTTCAGTTTCAAGAGGTACCATTTATTAATTGTTTCTCTCAGTGTCTGTGCTACTGGGGTTATATTTAGGAAGTGGTCTCCTGTGCCAATGTGTTCAAGTGTACTTCCCACTTTCTCTTTTATGAGGTTCAGTGTGGTTGGCTTTATGTTAAGGTCTTTCTTTGGTCCATTTGGACTTGAGTTTTGTGTATGGTGATAGATGTGTATCTATTTTCATTCTTCTACATGTTGATATCTAGTTATGCCAGCACCATTTGTTAAACATTTTTTCTATTTTTTATATTTTGCTTCTTTGTCAAAAGTCAGGTGTTCATAGATGTGTGGATTAATATCTGGATCTTTGATTTGATTCCACTGGTCCTCCTGTCTGTTTTTATGCTAATAACAAGCAGTCTTTAGTACTATATCTCTGTAATAGAGTTTGAAGTCAGGGATTGTGATGTCTCCAGGAGTTCCTTTATTGTACAGGATTATTTGGCTATCCTGAGTTTTTTGCTTTTCCATATAAAGTTGACTATTGTTCTTTTGAGGTCTGTGAAGAATTTTTCTGGGCATTCCATTTTACACCTTGTAAGAATGGCCAAGATCAAAAACATTGATGACAACTTATGCTGGAGAGGATGTGGGGTAAAGGGAACACTCCTGCATTGCTGGTGGAAGTGCAAACTGTTTACAGCCCTTTGCATATCAGTATGATGATTTCCACAAAAATTAGGAAACAACCTTCTTCAAGACCCAGCAATACCATTTTTGGGTATATATCCAAAGGATGTTCAATCATGCTACAATGACATGTGCTCAACTATGTTCATAGCAGCATTGTTTGTCATAGCCAAAACTTGGAAACAACCTAAATGCCTCTCAACCAAAGAATGGATAAAGAAAACATGTGTAAATGGAATACTACACAACAGAAAAAAATAATGACATCTTATAATTTGTGGAGAAATGGATGGATCTAGAAAACATCATATTGAGTGAGGTAACCCATACCCAGAAAGACAAATATCATATGTACTCATTCATAAGTGGTTTTTAGACATAAAGCAAAGAAAACCAGCTTACAATTCACAATCCCAGAGAACCTAGACAACAATGAGGACCCTAAGAGACACATACATAGATCTAATCTAGATGGGAAGTAGGAAAAAAAAAGATTTCCTAAGTAAATTGGGAGCATGGGAACCATGGGAGAGGGTAGAAGAAGAGGGGAGAGGTAGGGAGGGGAGCAGAGAAAAATGTATAGCTCAATAAAATCAATTAAAAAATTTAAAAGGACACTTGTCAGCAATGGCTTTCTCTTCATTTTGTATACTGCAACCAAGGGAGGGGGCTAAACAAGCCCCAGTTTCAGAAACGCATACTGTTTGTGTTTGGAAAGATGACTACTTTCACCAAATCATCCAGAACTAATTCCTACATGCCCTATAAATGGAGGGCACCTTCAGCCTGTGAATGATGCGGGATGAAAGATGAAGCTTTCACAAAGGCCACAAAAGCAGTGACCAGTGGGACACAGACCAGACAGAGCAAACTGAGTCCCAATGGGCTGGTAAGTGGCCAAGAAGGGACCCATTATCCAATGACTCAAAGTTCAGTGTAATATTCATATATCAGCCATGTAAGGAAAGCCTATTGGACGCTTTCTTAGACTGACCTTTTGGGGACTCCCTCTTGATGGATAGTGGTTTTATAATTGGCTTTTGCCCCGTAATGTTTAAATGGCTATCGGAACAGTGACAGATGCGAGAGGAGGCCATTAACAGAGGCCATGGAATAGAAAAAAGACGCCTGGCAAAAGAGCACGGCAGAGAAGATGAAGCAGAAGGACTCGGAATGGAAATAAGATTGATTGTCTCAGTGGTGAGAAAATGCCCACGGAGGGAACGGATCCCTGAGCACCCGGGGGCAAGCAAAGAGACATGGATTTGCAAGAATACCTTTGCGTTACCAGATGATGACAATGGAAGCCTGAGTCGTTTTCCGTCCCAGGTATGCCGTGTGCCAGTCAGGACAGATGGCATCACTTACAGCAGACCAGTGGAGCCCAGCGCTGCCAACAAGCCTGCTGAAGACATATGCATGAATGTAATCCTAGACTTCATGGAGGGAGGATAGGTCCCATTCAAGGTTATCCAATCATGGGCAGATAAGCATTCATTTAGTAATATTTGCATACCATTGGCAACAAACACTGAACTGAATAGCCTATCAACTAATAATTCAATTTTGAGAGATTTGCCAAGGTTGATCATGCTTGAGGTAGTTGTCCGTCTCATGGGTGTTAGCATATAGGACTGAAAATAAGGGCCAAGAAAAATCATCTTATACCAACTAACTAAAAGGGTTAAAATTTAGTGAATATCTGCATTGAGGGAACGCTTTATAACATGTAGTAGTAACTGGGAAATGACATACACCTTACTTTAATTGTATTTAATTGATTTTGTTTTCACTTTAGAGTGAGTCCTAGCATGCTCATTTTCAGCGTTTACATGATTTTACTTTCACAGCATGTACTCTCTCCAGCTTTTTCAATCTTCCTCCTAAGGCATATGAGTTAGAGGAGACTGTGTGTAGGCAATGTGTGGTTTCTAAGATTTAAGAGCTGAAGGTTTCTGTGACTTGAAAGCCAGACATCCCTTTCTGTACCTAGCAGGGCCCTTGTCAGAGCAGAGCAAGAAGACACCCTAAAGCCCATGGCAAAGGGACTCTCTGATGGCTTTCTGCTGTCATAACACGTACCATTTAATTACTGTGCAAAACATGTCCTGGTGTATTCAAGCTGAGAAAGAGAAGGGGGAGGAAGATTTTGTGTGTGGGTGTGTGTGTGTGTAAGAGAGAGAGAGAGAGAGAGAGAGAGAGAGAGAGAGAGAGAGAGAGAGAGAGAGAGAATATTACTATGCCATCTTCACCATTGATCACATTTTCCAAGGTCACCAATAAGCAGAAGGAATGTTTATCTACTTAGTAAGACAGTGTTGATGTGGGACAAACCTCACAAACTCCGCAGTCAAACAGATATATTTACTATGCTATTCACGTCGTTGGTATGTTGACTTTAGATACCTCAAGATAGCTATGAACACGCTTAAAGTACTTAACTTTGGAAATCCTAGTTCTACAATGGCAATGCTAATTAATACCTCCTTTATAAATCACCCGAGAGATTTATTCAGATTAGGGAATGGCTGTGCGAGTATGAAATGATTACTAATGAGGAAACCTGACACTGTTGCTTAAATTAAAACCTGGGAAGTGGCCTTAGAAATCAAACCCTGTGTCCACTCTGAACTCTGTAGCATGCATTGCTACAGATAATACTAACCCATAAGCAAGAAACCTGATGTAGTGGGTTTTACCCTAGCAAAGACATAGGCGGCATCAGCTTTCCGATCCATGCAGTGTGACTCTGGCCAGTGTCATGCTACTAACTACTGTACAACATCATGGGGGAAGACAAAACAACAACAACAAAAAACCCCAACATGTTCTGATGCTGCCTCCAATTTCCTTGTGCCAGAGACTGATGCCTCTGCTTGCTTGCTGTGCTGGGCCCCTTTCTCATCTCAGCGTTTTAAGATATTTCTAGCTGTTCTCGTTTCTTTATCATCGTGTCTTGGCTTTTAAGGTTAGCATTTCAGAAATAAGCATGTTTTTGAAGTGTATTTCATTCTCTTTTGGTTTCTGAACAAAGATTTGACAATAGCTTTTAATTTTTTAAACAATGAATAAATGACTGTTTTCTCACATTCTGGTGGGCACCGTTTTTCTCCTTTCAAAATTTTGTCTGTCTGACTGTAGGAAAATGTTCTTGTAGAGCATTTTAGGGCATTCTTATTTTTAAATGAATTGATTGACCATTAGAACAATACCTATTTGTGCTTTGCAATGATGCCATGGTATAGGATACTGAATAGGATACTGAATCATGCCAATTAACAGATGCATCACCTCAAACTCTTATCATGTTTCCCTCCTATATAATCATATTTCAAAAATATTGATATTAGTTTTGGCAAGATAGGTCTGAGTATATTAGCTTACTGGGCGAGCCTGACTACCTCAGTGTGATACACAACTTACAGTAGGGTCAATTTTCAGAAACTGTCCTCTTACTTCTACTGGCTTGTCTTCACTTGCCCATTCTTACACACACACACACACACACACACACACACACACACACACACACACACGTGGGTGCGTGCTTTAAAAATTATAAAATTATAAAATTAACTGTAGCTAATTCTTCATGTTGTTTTTTAATATCCTAAAAAACTAGTAATTTTCATAAGAGAAAGGACAGTCTCCCCGTATGTTAACTCTCAGATCGTATATACAGAATGAAGAGCCTAGAATGATGAAGCCAATATGGTAGCATGAGAATAATACCTTTCATTTAACTCAAAGTCTTCATTTAAAAACGTTGAATCCCTGTGCTAAAATTAAGTGATACTAATTTAAGTCAGAAAATAACAGTTATGAGAAATGTGTGCTTTTTATTATACATTGCTAAACTGCAGTGCTAGAATATATTACTGAAATGAAGCCATTTAATTAACAGAGGCCAAGACTAGGGAGGAAATGGCTTTTATATATTATGAGTAATACCACATAAAAGAATCCCACTTCGTATGACAGGATTTGGAGAAATGACCTCATTCCTGCATAGCGGTGAATCAGAAAGTGTGCCCTACAATCACGGTACAATGTGTCTCCTCCTGAGGGCACTTAGTACATGTGCTCAGAGGATTACACGCTGTTTATTAATATATTACTTGTCATTTCCTCACCTGGGCCAGTGCTTTGAAATGGCAATCTAGTCTGAAATTTCATTTTGTGGTCTCTGAAAACTGTCCTAAGGCTCTGTGTCTTACCATCATCTGATCAACGTGGTGATGATCCTTCCTTATTCACCTTCCTGTTTCCTTTGACAAGAATATCTCCATAGGAAGCCTTACCCTCTCTGAGAAGTGGATGGGGTGGGGGGCTGGGAGGGAGGTGGAGGGGATGGGAGGAGGGGAGGGAATGGGAACTGGGATTGGCGTGTAAAATGAGAAAAAAATAGTTTTTAAAGAATAAATAAATTAATTTTAAAAAGAAAATCTCGTTATATGTAGCATGCTAAAAATTCATAAAACAAAGCACTGGGGCTTTAATAAATGAGGAAGTACAGTTAATATCATATGAGACACTTGCTCTTATAGCATCCTTTAAATGGAGCTTGATATACTAGGGACTATGAAATTCTGATGACTATTTAAAACTCAGTATTCATTCAACTCTTCCAGTAGCCACAGGAACTTATCAGCATTTTATAATCACCAATTTAGAGAAGAGAGATAAAACATGAATCTTTGTTTATTTTAAAGATCTTGAACTTATTTTGTCATTGAACTGAAACATTTTTATTGCAAAATTATAAATCATATCACTTAAAATCTCCCCAATACAGCATATGAATGTAAAAACTTTCCCATAGGAGTTAGAGAGATATATGTATTCGTTCTATAACAAATCATTACGATATTATTGAACAACCCCCTGCAAAAAAAAAATGATGTGACCAGGAGCTGTAGAATAGGTTCAGTGGTTTTTAAAGTGCCTGTTACATTATAGAGAAGAGTTAGGTAACCAGCAACTGCATCAGGATGCTTACAGTGCCTATAATTCCATTCCAATGATTCTTGGAACTTACTTTATTTTTCTTTCTCTCACATTGAGACTATGATTTTATTTATTAAAAAGCACATGTGTTACTATACAAACATACATATATACATAAACACACACACATGATAGTACCAATGGGGAGTAAATTATCAAGGCAAGAGAGTCAAATGCAACATAAAGGTTTCTTTTTTTTCAGAGCAACTACAGTAATGGAGTTTTCTTCAACTGAGAGTAGGATTCAGTTAAAAAGAGTAACTAGCACAATTTGTACGTACTGACTTTGAAATTATAACCCTAAGTCTCAGTAAAAAAAATCTGCTAAGTAAATAAAAGTCTGGAGTTTATTAGTAAAAAAATAAGCAATTATTATATAGATGAAATTATAAATCCATGAGCCTGTCTGAGCTCACAGAGGTAAAACAAACAATTGTGTGGGGAAAGAAAAAAAATTTAAGAACTGACCCACCAAATTAAAAAGAAGAAGAGGAAGAGAAGAGGAGGAGACAGCAAATGCAATTTGTTTCACTGGATTGCTTAAGTACTAGGCTAAGAAACAGTCCGTGTGGTTTGAGACTCAAGACAGAACTCCAGTATAGTGTTAATCATCGTGTTTGATCTTTTTCAGGTGAAGGACTTTCAGAAAGAACTGTCGAGATCATCCTGTCAGTTACCTTGTGTATCCTTTCAATAATCCTCCTTGGAACAGCTGTTTTTGCCTTTGCAAGGTGAGATGTGTCGCAAATGCTCCGTGGGCGTTACATCTGTCATAGTCCAATCAAGAAACCACAGCAATTATCCAAATGGGAAACACTTAGGTTTAATTTTTCTTATATTTGTAAAGCACCCAACCTGCCTGGAATATATATTACAATGTTTTGAAGTATGCAATGCATTATGAATTAAACACATCTAGCCTTAAAGAAGTAAATTCTGCTAATTTGACAGGAAATGTTCGATATAAATGCCAGAGAGAACAGGAGTGAAAGAGAACTAAAAGGAATCAAGAGCTGAGAGTGCAGTTGAGTAGTGAGTCTCGTTAGACTAGGGAGACAGAACGAGGAAACTAAGAGCCATGAGGTCTTCTCCCAAACGTTGTCATGGGATGACTATTATAAGCATATGCAACCTTTCTGTGGCAAAGAAGCATGTCAGGGAGAAAGTGGCTCTTTGCAGACGTTACCCATCCTTATTGGAAGGTGGGAAGGTTGATTGTTGATGTATCTCATTTATACAGAATGGTTTGGGCAGATGAGGGCTTTGTGGAATGATTGGCTAATGAGATGGGCAAAGGAGCATTGAGAACTCCTCAGGTGGGCTCCCATTAAAATTTCAGCACCTGTCAGGTATGTGGTGCACTGAGCACTTGGGAAGCAGAGTCTATCTTTGTTTGGGACCAACCTGATCTATATAGTGAATTCTAAGCAAACGAAGGCTGAAACATGAGACCCTGTCTCAAAAATCAAATCAAATCAAATCAAATAAAACATTTAGTACTAGAGGCCAGAAAAACAGCACCTCCCTGACCCATTGCCTGCTCAGTTTACTTTGCCACACTGGACAAAGTTTAGCATCCTGGCAGGTGGCAAAGGAGAAAAAGCAATCAAGGTTCAGTGGATTATCACAGAGGGCAAATGGAGGTTGGTGAAGGTGAAGTTTTCTATCTAGACCACGGATCAGCTTTGTCTCACCAGATGCTCCCCAAGTAACCACACAGAGACTTATTACTAATTGTAAAAGCTCAGCTAGCTTAAGCTTGTTTCCAGTCCGCTCTTACAACCTAAATTAACCCATTTCTACTATTTATCTGCTGCCCTAAGACTCGCTGACCTCATCTATGAACTTCCCACGGTGATTCTTCGCCCTCTGACTCAAAACTCCTCTGATCCTCACTCCTTCTTCTGAGCATTCTCTCTGCCCTGAAAATCCTGTCTAGCTATCGACCAACCAGCTTTTTTATTAACAATGAGACCAACACATCTTCTCAGTGTATAGAAGGATTATTCCACAGCAGATCGATTTGTAATTTGGAGACAATAAGGTACATGAAACAGAACATGGTGGTTTCAGGCTACACACACACACACACACACACACACACATACACACACACACAGAGAGAGAGAGAGAGAGAGAGAGAGAGAGAGAGAGAGAGAGTCACAAAGTGAGTCTGAGTAGGGTTAAGGTGTTTCAATCAGGTGCGAAAGTTCTAAACCTTTTACCTAAGAGACAGCTGTTAAAGGTGTTCATTCCTATTAGGTTTTTTTTCACACATCCTTCCCTTCTCTTAAGCTGCATGTATATATTTGCTTTTCAACGTGTCTCTTCTGATTCTCAGCACTTTTAGCCCTGTCCTTCTCCTATAAAACCTCAGGGGAGATCTCTCTTCAGTCCCTTACAATGGAGGTTCACCTGAGAAACTGCCAAGATAAGTGTTTTTATTTGTGAAAATAACTAGCCTACTACCTTTCTAAATGCTCCATGGGCTTAATTTTTAACTCAAAACCTTGTCCGTGTAGGTTGGGTGTCACATGCCGCCACCTTTTCCACCTTGAGTCAAGTCAGCATTTAAATGTATGATTTGAAAGTCTCCTTTAAGAAACATCTTCTTTGTAACAGAAGCTGGTTTTTGGTTCTTCTAGATGATAACAAGGGGAAGCCACTATTCTATACAATTAGAAAGAATTTACATTTTAGTAAGAGTTGTGGCACATTATCAAAATGCCTCAATATGAAGGAAAACCCTCAAACAATAAGAAAATGCAGAAAGTATGCTGTACAAGTTATGGGCCTTGCCAATAAGAAGTACTCAACATCATTGTTCAAATCATTTGCTCCAAAACTGCATTTGACCTCCTGACTTCTTACAAGATGAACCCTTGTATGGGCAGGAAGGGCTCTCCTATTCAATACAGCTTCTCAGCATCTTCTTTCAGCCAAAGAGCATTTTTCTTGGGTGAACATCAAGTGTTAACGTTTTCTGAAACTGTTTTAATTCATCTCATCTGAAGTGTGCTCTCTTCCCTCATCTGGCTCCAGAGCATCTAAGTCAAACTGGACTTCTCTATGTTCTCCAAATATTACTACTAATAATCACACAAAATACCTTATCAAGGAGTTAAGCACTGCCTCATGAGTTTTCAATATTTTTCTTCACTATACATTTTGAACATACTTCTCAAATATATAGTGCCTCTGAAGGTGGGGCTACATTTTATGCTCTTGATATCATCTTAGATATCAATATTTTTCATACACAACCCAGGAAAATATTAATGATTAACACAGATCCAAATTAGTGTCTTGTAATGTATCACACCATACCTTAGATAAACGAGTAGAGAAAGGCCTTAAATTAAAATGTTTTGGGGCTGGTGGGAGCTCATTCCTTTAATCCTAGCACTCTTGATGCAAACTCAGAAAGACTCCTTTGAGCTCAAGGCCAGTCGGGTTTAAATATAGAGTTTCAAACCGCCAGAACTACAAAATAAAATAAAACTCTGTCTTTAAAAAAAAAACAGAACAAGCAAACAAACAAACAAAAAAATCCAATGATTCATTAGGTGTTCAGGGTCATATTACCCAGATCTGAACCTAAACTTGAGTTTTCTGATTATAAAATAGAGATAATATTTTACACCTTATATTCCCATAAAAATGAAATGAGACAATTTAAAAGCCAAGTTATATATTTGATGCATGTAAAATATTCCATTATAAGAAACAATAGCTAATTGATTTTTAGCTATTTTAGCTATTTTAGACTTAGATATTTCCATTTTATTTTCCTTTTGTGAGAAAATGAGGAGAAACTAAAGGGGGAAAGGGTAGGTCACAGGGAGCAAAAGAATTATTTGTCTGAATGGTTTTGTTAAAAAAGAAAGAAAAAAAGAAAGAAAGGAAGGAAGAAAGAAAGAAAAAGAAAACACTGTACCTAATCTGCCATGCTTTCCATGATAGTTCCTGCCCTGATAGTCCTGCCCTTGTTTCAGAATTAGACAGAAGCAGAAAGAAGGTGGTACATACTCTCCTCGGGAGGCAGAGATCATTGATACTAAATTCAAGCTGGACCAGCTCATCACGGTGGCAGACTTGGAACTGAAGGACGAGAGATTAACGCGGTGAGC
Organism: Alexandromys fortis; assembly: GCF_014885135.2. Lineage (NCBI taxonomy): Eukaryota > Metazoa > Chordata > Mammalia > Rodentia > Cricetidae > Alexandromys > Alexandromys fortis. The sequence continues at coordinate 8,213,312 of NW_026067906.1, read as the reverse complement.
ACTCTCCTCTGGGCAAGCCGTGGTTCAGAGGGCCTGGAGCCATGACCCTCTTCTGACCTATGCTTGTTGGAAGTGTTTGTGGGGCTCCAGTTTACACAGGTCACAGAGATCTTCTTTCAAAGGCTAACCTCCATCTTCTACACACTTCTCCCTGCAATGCAGAGACTCAGTTTTATTTGAGTTCACTGTGAACCTTGCTTGGACTATAGTACTGAAACGAGACGTTTTCTCTGAGATGAAATATTTCTACGCATTAAATCTTTAACATTTTATTTCATAATTCTTCTCATATAAAAGATTTTCTAACTTGGATTTTTCTAGAAATGTCCACAAATATTTACCATAAGCTTAATTTAATTATGCTTTCTAAAAGCTTGCTGTTGTTTATACCATTTATTACCGTTTATGAGAGCTCTATTCATAGTGCTTTATTTCAGCATAAAATTATATAAATGTCCAAACTGTATATGCCACTTATATAAGCCTACTTAGAATTTAGAAACCATGCAATATAAAAAGCATATTACCTTTAGAAAAAAATGTCACCATGTGTGCCGAATGAGTGACATTGCAGCTTAACTTTTTTTAAAAAATAAAAAGTTTAACTCTTTTGAAAAGCATTCATACTGTTCATAATATTAGCATATTTTAAAAGCTTATCAAACAAGATAATTTCCTAAGTACTTAACAAAAGCTGTCACGAGACTTTCTTAAGTGTATACTTATGTGAGCTCCAACGCCACAAGGTTCTTCTAAGTACACGATTGTTCCAAGGCGTTGGCAAAGCTCTCTTGACATTTTAAAAGTTATAGTTAATTCTTACAAGGGCGCATTAAAATGTTGAGCATCAAAAGTAATTTGTGGTTACTACCTTTCAAACTTGGTCTTTATGTGATCATACGGTTCTCATGTCTAGACGGTGTGCTACCTAGGGAGGTCCTCCAAAACCCTAGGAAACGAAAGTTATTGAGTATCACTACAATGTAAGGACATTTCATGTGTGAGATAACCTTTTAACTTTTAGATATTGATCACTGTTTGTATTCCACTACAATCAAAGGAGGGCGCTCTAAAGGTTTTTGTATGGAATTGTATGTTACCTAGTAGTATGTAGCTTGTTTGTCTTTATATAAGCAAAACTATATGTGGAAGAACATTGGATTCCCAACACAGCCTCCACAGTAAACCATATTATCAGAACACTAGAGCATCCTCAGCTCCAGCTCACCTCCTGGTTCTCTTGAGGACCAACCAAACTTCATCAGTTGCTCTCTTTCTTCCTGCACTCTTTTCTCAATTCCCACAGGGCCAGGCTGGCCACAGTCCTTCTGAATGTGTATAAGGGAATAACTTCAACTCTCTCAGCGACATTATTTGGAGCTGCCTAAAAAATATAGTGGAATCCTGCCATCCTGCTGTGAATCACAGGAAGGCTACAAAAAATCTGTATGACCATTTTCATTTTGTCCTGAAGCCTCTTTATTGAACTGGCAAAAATCCACAGTAGGCAGATCTTGAGAAGTTCAGTACAGTACCGAGTGTGGGGTGGGGTGAACTTAACATGAGAAAGAGCGCTCATTGAGGTGACTTTTCCTCATGGATGTAGGTGCTGGGGTTCCTTTCCTGAACATGATGTGTTTGCACGGTGTAACCATTCTCTACTTCTTAGCATTCAACACAGCTAGGACACTGTGTGGTTTTCTTGTTGACTTTTTCTTCTGGTAAGGACCAACTTGGCAGTTACAGAGAGGAATTGAATCATAGAAATGTAGGCCAGGTCTCTACCAATAAAATCTTTGTTACTGGGCATTTTTAATTCAAGTGTGTGCTTATTTTCCTTTGGTTCTTTATTGATCTTCCTGCTTCATGCTATTTTATCTGTTTATCATGCTATTTGTTAAGACATAAAAGATCAAAATAATATTTTAAATATGTTTTATTTCTGTATCACAGAAAAATCATTGTTGGAATAATAATGAAATTGAAAATATTAATTTCCATTCATCCCACTTCACCATTTTGTGTGTAGGACTACAGAGTTTATCTTATAAAAATCCTCCCTGAGGACTCAACTGAGCTTCTGTAGTTACCCTCTTCTTTTCCTTCTCTTTCCCTTATTCATTGCTGTGTGTCCTTCACAAGTTTGGGTCCCTTACCATTCTGAAACAATACAAAAAGACTTATATTTACCAATGACCCATAACAAATATGATTTTCTGGATTGAGTGCAGAATCATTAACATTTTCATGTTAGTAAAGTCACTAATACATTAGAAAAGGCTAAAACTTAATGACTGAATATTAGTGCATTAGACATATTTGCATGGGAGCTGGTTATCAGTGGAGTGCAACCACATTGGCAGTCTTTGAGGTGCTTCACAATCTAAGTATGCCCCGAGTCAGAAATGATCGTTTAGCTCTGGAAATGAAGAGTCAAAGAGATTGGGTTTTCTCCCGAAATTGCTGGCTACCTTACACCAGTTGCCAACTGTGTGCAGGAAGGAGCTCAGCTTCCTTGAAACCTACCCAGTTCTCATTTGTTTGCTGCCCAGGTCATGGGTACATCCTTCCAAACTGCCAGAATTTTCTTGTTCAAATGAGCTTGCACCTATTCTCAGTGCTGTTATCTCTTCACCTGTCCAAGAGAAAGCACTAATCAGTGAAGACTGTATTAATTCTCAGGAGTTACATGGTTGATATAAACAGAGTCAAGATGCTTAGTAGTGCATAATGTTGTAGGCTTGAGTTTACATTATGAAGTCATTTAATATTTATGCATTCTACTGTGTACTTCTGCTGCAAAACTCATTGTATAAATGTTCATTCTTTAATTACATCTGCATCCCAATGAGTTTGAGGGTCCATTCTCCATATTGTATGTTTCTTTCCCAATGAAGTAAAAAAAAAAATAGACAAATTAGTACTTGCTGATTCTATGAGAATTCTAAGAGATGTGCTAAGAAATTGTTTTAAATCCTTAGTCAGAGTTCAAGGCCAGCAAGTACAACTTACTAAGATCTTGTCTCTAAACAAAACAAACAAACAAACAAAAAACTAAAAATAAAAGGAAAGAAAAAAGAAAGGAAGGAAAGAAGGAAGGAAGGAAGCAAAAAAGGAAGAAAGAAAGAAAGAAAGAAAGAAAGAAAGAAAAGAAGAAAAAAGTAAAAGTTATGGGCAAATAACTAAGTCAAATACTGCTTGTCTAACCTATCTTGAAGTCATCTCCATTACTTAAAAATATAATTTAATAAATATGCATGTCCTTTGTAAGCTGTATATCAACATGCACTGGGTATTGTTACTATTATTTGTATTTGTAAAATTAAAAACTATTCCACCTCACTATCATACATAGAAATTAACAACATAACAGTTACTATTATTACAAGCAAGTTTTACTTATTATTATTTGCAGAAACTAGGAAACTGTACAAGTGCAATTTTCATTCTGGCTTGAGTAAGAATCTGCTTGGTTTGGTGGTGCAAGCCTTTAATCCTGGGACCTGCGAGGCAAGGCCAGGCAGATCTCTGAATCGGAAGCTAATCCAGTCTACGTTGTGCATTCCATGTGAGCCAGACCTACATAGTTGGATGCCAATTCAAAATAAAATAAACAATAATTGACACAAGAAACTAAATGTAAGATCATTTGCACATAGATTGCCATCATTGCTTGATAAATTCTGATTATTAATTTTATATCTGTTCTAAATTTACAATCTCTTTGTAAACAGTTGCAAAAATATCTGAGTCTGTAGTACAATTCCTCACCAGCAGAATGAACTGTAAGACAACCAATGCTCACGTTCCCATCGTGGCAAATAGAAGATAATGTGGTATTGTGCCCTCAATGAATAATGAATCTTTACTTCCAGATACTCCTCATTTTTCTTTAGACGCAAGGAGATTTTTGTCATCCAGTAAGTGGTGTGGGAATGCAGAGGTCTGCTGTGATTATTTTGATTTTGCCAGGTGCTGTGCTGTCTACTTTACAATTCATGATATTGAGCATTTTGTTGCTTAATATGCCATTCTTTCCAAGGCCAGAAAGAAAAGAAAGCCTTTTCTTCCTGTGCTGTGTTCTCTCTTCGACTGCATGCTGTTGCTATGGTAAAATTCTTATCAAAATGCACATTGACTTACGATGTGTATGTATTAAGGCTATGTTGTGTTCTTATGTTGATATAGTTTTGATGGTAAATTGGATTCTCATCTAGGTTTTTTTTTCACAAGCTTACCATTTTTTTGCCAACCACCCTCTGTGACACAGAGTTTAATTTTCCATACGATGATGGAGAATAATTCACAAAAACCCATTTCTCCAAGTGCAGGTGTCAGTCTTTAAGAAGCAACGCAATAGCTTTTCCTGTCCTCTGTTCTCTAGCTATGATTTATGAGACTTAAATTTCTGTCCTGACCAGTAGGTAACCAACTGTGCCCTTCCAGGAACTACCCTAATGCTTGGTGATTCCATTTGTGATTCCATATTTGGCACAAATATAGTAGTGAGAAGTGATTAATAATATTATTAATAATAGCAGGGATGGCCCACAGCTAAATTAGAGGTCTGGAGATAATAAATGTCTAGAGGTAAATCGTTTGGATGGAGGCAGCAGATGAAAAGGCATTTGGTTTCAAAATCACAGACCTATTAACGAGTAGCAAGTATCCATAACCCAGAGGGCAATAGGAGCTAGGATTCCTACCGTTCTACTTGACAATGTAGAATACACCTAGTGATTAAAGTAAAAGGGAATAGGCCTTTTCTATTCTAGGTGCACTGGATATTTTATAATTAAAACTAATCCTGTTTTATTTTAGTTTAAATAGGGAGCGGATCAGCATGGACAGAATTAGAAATTTTATGAATCACTTTATTTTCAGAGGATTTCTCTGATGGCATGATACCTGTCAATGTCAAAAGCTCTTAGACTAAAGATTTCATTGATCTTCTTACACATAAACCATCCATTTCCAGCCAGCATTATAAGCTGACCTTTGGGAATTGTTGATTCCTGGTGTATTGGCTGCTCAATTTAACTCCAGTTAATATTTGCCATCAGCATAAAATAGAATAATTTTATAGTCATTTTCCCTTCTTGCAATGAGTGCCCATGAAAGAGATAAGCTTGATATTTTGGGTGAATCAGTTTTTGCCTAACTCCTTCCCGTCCATATGTGATGCTAGCGGCCCTGACCTACATACGATGTCTGTGTTGCTTCCCAAGCTCTTACACAGGGCTTCCATTGCTCGCCTGCAACCTTCACAGATAGCTCAGGCCAGATTTCCTATACAGCCTGTGAGGCCTTTCCAATACATCTGCACCGAGGGCACTCACACCTCTTAACACAGCTGTCCGCAGCCTCACAACTCTCTGCTCCTGTCTCGTTGCCCCTGAGATAAATAATCGGTGCCCACGATTAGTGAAATAAAACATCTGTCAAGGGTTTGTTTGCAACTGGAGAGAGGCTTTGTGACAAGGAAAATGCAATGCCTGCCACGCAGGGAGTCTCCCCTTCACTGGTTGGTAGCAGGGTAAATAATGCCTTCTCATCTCATCTAGAAACTACTCCCCTTGCCTGAATGAGAGGAACCTGTCTGTAACTGATTGCTCCTTGATTACGGCTATGTCTCCCGTAGGAGATGATGCTTTAGAATCAGAGTTACTCTTTTAGAATCTTTCTAATTTTTGTTGGGACTCACAGAACAATTACTGGGTTGACGTGACAAAAGATGGAAGGGATTTGAAAGAACACTGTTTCAAAGCCCAAAGCAGATTTAAAACATTAGGGTAGGAAGGGATTAAGAAATATCTATAATTATGACTGACAATGGACAGGTGACCATTGTGATCATAAAAGAGGCAGATAAAACCCTGGGAATAACTAGGGATAATCAAATACATAATATAAAAACTTATTCAAAAAACTTACTATTTCACAAAAAACTTTGTATTTCTCAAAACCTAAAAAATTTAACTTGTACATTTTACTGGGGAGAGTCTTCTCTGATTCATTATTTGAATAGCCTGGACATGATCTGGTGTACAATCCATGAATTTTATCACATCAGTGTTTTATTTTAACCTTATTGAGCTGTTCAAGGGGAAAAGACAAAGTTTCTCTGTTTGTCCTGTACCACTGTTAATGCTGATTTGAGCTGCCTCTCTCCTTCCACTGTGGACTTATCTCTATAAAGATGATATTTTAATGCCCTGTAGATTTCAACTAATTGGCCTTGGGGGAAAGCGGACTCCCTGGCAATACGGTCTTTCATCACCTCTGCCAACGTAAATAAATGGTTCCTCCTTGGGTCCAAAGGAGTCATCTGAGTGGAATTTAAGTTTTTGATAGACTTTCAAGCAATGAGTTCAGCAGTGAAATAATACTCTTTCTACCCAAAGACGCAGGATTTAAGCCAACTAGAATTTATGTAATGAAGAGATTTATGTAATAAAAGTATTTATCCCTTTATATTGAAAACTGGTCAGTAATCTTACAAAAATCTGGTCAATTCCAAAATTGATTTATCTGCGTAATGAGCTGAATATGATTTGACAGTTACCTTCATTGCCAGAAGTGAATATGAGTGCTGTCCCGATGTGAAAATGAGTTCCACTCAACAGTTTTTGAAAAGTTTTAAATTTTTCAATTAAAAGAAACTTTTGGATTGAGGGTGGAGGCCCCCTTAGAACACTTTATTTGAAAGCATCACTGCTGAACTAATACTGTTTTGGGTTTTGCCCATCATCTCGGTGAGTTTCTTTTTTAAATTTTTTAATTTATATGTATGAGTGTTCTGTCTTTCTGAGCATCAGACCCAATTATAGATGGTTATGAACCATCATGTGGCTGCTGGGATTTGAACCTCTGGAAGAGCAACCAGTACTCTTAACCACTAAGCCATCTCTCCAGCCCATCAGTGAGTTTCTTAGGGCATATATATACTACCAGTCTTCCCTCAAGGAATTCAACTGTTCTCTCAGTGATAAACATGTGAAAGGATTGTTCTCACAGTGGGTCACACCTTTTCTGGCCATGCATTTTCCAATTTAATGTTTTTGAGTAAAAATAAAAGTTTGGAATTTAAAAAAAATCAATTATTCATCTATTTTGATTATTTATTGATAATTAGTATTATTAACATGATTTATTATGCAAATGGCATATGAGTTAGAAATATAGCTATACAGCCTACAAGAATCAAATACAGCCCATATAGCATGAAGCTAAGGAATCAGAGCAATGGGGTGGGCAGAACACAAGCAAAAGAGGAAGAAATAGGATTTCTACTTGAGATAGCTGGATGGTATTTCTAAAATACCATCTCCATTTCTGTTGTCATACATAAAGATTTCAAACTTTTAATTTATACATAAGTATGTATAAACAGGCTAAAATATACCAAAATTTAGGAGTTATAAGCTTTATTTCTTATGTTACATAAAGATAATTATGAAAAAAAATTACAGAAAGTTTGATTTTAGATAAAATGATAGAGAAGAGAATAAAGACAGATAAAAGCCCATCATCTTCTTTCCTTCCTTCCTTCCTTCCTTCCTTCCTTCCTTCCTTCCTTCCTTCCTTCCTCCCTTCCTCCCTTCCTCCCTTTCTCCCTCCCTCTCTCTTTCTTTCCTTCTTTTCCTCCCCCTCTTTTTCCCTTCCTTCTTCCCTCCCTCCCTTCCCTTTCTTTCCCTTCCCTTTTCTTTCTTCCTCCTTTTTTCCTTTCTTATTTTCCTTTCCCCTCCTTTCCTTTTCCTCCATCACTTCCTCCTTTCTTTCTTTCTTTCTTTCTTTCTTTCTTTCTTTCTTTCTTTCTTTCTTTCTTTCTTTCTTTCTTTCATCTGTGGGGCTGTAGAAATTTTCCTGAGATTCTCCTGCAGCAGCCTCCCAAGTGCTGTTATGGTAGGTGTGTTCCACCATACCTGGTAAATTTTCTTTTCTTTTCTTTTCTTTTCTTTTCTTTTCTTTTCTTTCTTTTTTTTGAGAAGGCAAACACAATTTATTGTTTTATTTATAACTTACTAAGTGGCTATCAGTTGTTACACTGTATACATTAGGAGACTTAATATAAAAATATAGGGGCTTTGCTTAGAATTGATTATTTTTATTAGTAAATCTAATGATTGCACTTATTTCATGTATTAGTTTCTGGCCTCCTAAAAATTCATAGTTTCCTAAGAACTGGGTGAGAAAACCATTCAATTTCAATATCATTTCACAATAATATTAATAAAGGATTTATTATTATTATAAGATTATGAAGTGTTAGTCCTTTCTTGAATGTCAAATATATATAAACATAAAAATGCATGCATGCTTAGTATATGAATTAAAATATCTATGTCACACAGTAGAAAGTTTTTTTATCCTTAGAAATCAGTTTGCACAGAAAGAAGACATTATTTTCTTGTCTATGCCATTAGGTGAGGCTCACTAGGAGTTAACTTTTGAATAGGATTAAGAGGGTTGAAAGGGAGGGGAGAGGCAGGGAGGGAGCAAAGAAAAATTGTAGAGCTCAATAAAAATCAATAAAAAAAGAAATAAGTAGAAATTGGATGTAAATAAAATGCATAGAATTAAGATGAAGGACCCTTAGAGAAATATGAGGACCAGAGGAAGGCATGTGAGGGGCTCTGTAGTCAAGTTCAGTAGCAAAATATTTTATAAAATCTGCTAATGGAGTGGTGGTTTATTACACCTTTAATCCCCGCATTGGGGAGGCAGAGGCAGGAGGATCTCTGAGTTCAAGGGCAGCCTGCTCTACAGAGTGATTCCCAGGATAGCCAGGGCAACACAGAGAAATGCTGTTTCAAAAAACCGAAGAGAGAAATGGGGGCTGGTGGGAGGTGAGGAAAAAATCTGCTCACAGTAGCAGAGCTAATAATGGAGCAATATTTCAAGTCAGTAAGGCCATCTTATTTTATGAGGCATGAATGCACAAATATCTAACCAATCTCATAGTTAGGTAGTTGAAATTTTAAATTAGAATCTATAGCAAAATATTTCTTGTAAAATAAAAAGTAAAATATTAAAAAAGTAAAATTAAGACAAATTTCTAATTTTTCACTGAGGAAAAATGACCTTAGAAAAATAATATTTTCACTATTTATAAGTTGTAAGTGAAGGACAGAGTTCATTACCGAAAAAGTCAGAGTGTGAATAATATGACCTTTTTCTAGGTCTTACTTATTTGCACTTAATGTTATTCATATTTCATATCCCTTTCACAAACATGCATTGATTTTGATAATTCCTTGTTCATGACTTCTCAAAAAGAAGCATCCATCTCAGAGTTCAATTATCCAAGTAACATAAATTTCTCTAGTACAGCCTTAATAATCCTGAATCTGCCAGGTAGATCATCTGTCATCTACACCGAGATCAAAAACTTTCATTTCCACGCAGTCGCGTGAAATGGTGTCTCAAAATGCAAAGATCCAAGTCCTTTCTCAAGCGCAGGTAATCAAGATTTGCCTAGCCTTACACATTACCCTTTCGCTATTTTTAAAAGAACCGTGCAGTGCCGAAGGTGTGCCAACTCTAGTCCCGGGAGCGGGGGCACTTACCTGAGGCAAGGTCATGTCTCTGTGTTCTTCTTGCTGGTCTTTGCTGAGGGTATGCATTTCCAACAGGCATGGATGATTGTGCCTGTCTCTATAGCATATATCTATTGGCTCCAGGGCCTCACATTTTCTGTGTGGCGTTCTCCATTTAAACCAAATCTTTTCTGATTGAACAACCAGATCAGCTGTTTCTGAATCCCTGGAGCAATGATAAGAAGCTCTCTGTTGGCGTCTTGGACGCACTTTAGGCTGCTGTGGGAAACTTCAGTTTCTCCCGCTACTCACGGCTCAGCCCTTACAGCTTTGCCTCTTCCACGTTTGATGCTAGAACGACGGTAGAATGTTCTTCCGGCTTGCGTGGGAAACGTAGCAGGCTATTTTCTCTTTGGCATCACTGACTTAGAATTCTAACATCCGGGTTCATAATACCTACTGGCTGCTTCATCCCCATTAAGTTCCATTAAATCTTTTTCTGTCATAAAATATATTCCTTTTTGATTCAAGTTTTCTCCACTAGACATACATCTTGGGAATCCTTTTCATTAGAGTTAATCATCATGTCTTTTCTTCAATCTCATTATTTCATTTCATGCATTTGTAACTTTAAAATGCATATTTAAATTTTTTCTTGAAGTTTATTGTAAAATAATTTGTCATGTCATCCAAATTGTAAAACTTTGAAGAAAGCTCCCTTCTGCATTTTGTTTGTGTATATATTTGTGCCTTTTGTGCTTTTTTGCAGTGCAAATTTGTTGTGCATGATATTTTTTAACAGGGAGCATATCTCTCAGTGTGTGTTGCATTTTCTGTTTTTCTGTTAAAATATTTCATGCTTCAGAGTTTAACTTTGTCAGTAACATATCACAAAAATGTACATAAAGTTGTTGAAATGGCTGAAATGTGATTGTTATGACTGTATATTAACCAAAGCTCGGTCATGAAACAAGATTTGAGCAATATAATATCATTCTGAACAACTTCTGTTTCCCATATTTGCCACTCTTTCTAAATAAAGAATATGTTTCTTGAATCCGTATTAACTCTTTCTCCTATGCAATATATTAAAAGTTGGCCTGCATTTAATGCTCTGTCTCAAACGATAATGCTACCTGTATAACTTGGAAGAGAAGCTAAAATAGTTTCAGTTAATAAATTTTTGAAAATGAAATCAATACTTGCATGTTTGTTGAAGCAATAATGTACTTATACGTTATTGATTTACGATAATTTTCTGATTTGAATCTAGAACTCTTTCAGAATGAGCCATCCACTCCCACTCATAATGCATCTAACATGGTCTCTGTTGCAGGTTACTTAGTTATAGAAAATCCATCAAGTAAGTCTGTGAACTCTTTCCCCTTCCTTCTGAATATCAGCTTTAGATTCACTGATTTGATGACTCTTAATGTGTGGCTCTCTTTCTGAATGCTTGTTGGAAAAACCTTTAAGCTGGATATAAATCATAAAAGCATGACTAATTGCATGGTAACTGGAGAAATGCTTTCTCTCTCTCTGGGGTGAAGCCTGCATGTCTGTATTTTAACTTGGGAAGTAATATGGGGGATATTTAAACCCCTTTGGGCTTAAAAGCCATATCATTATGAGAATGAGGTCACTGCAATATTTTATATCTTCTAAAACCTTGTAATGTGTAAAATTCTTCCGTTTGACAAAGAGCTATTATGTGCATTTAAGAGTCCATGATAACTTTATGCCCTTACATTTATGTGAAAACCTTTGTTCATGAAAATGCTAACTCTTTCCTTTGAAGTCGCTGAGACATTGAAAGAATTTTGCGTAATGAACCCTAAAAAAGTGAGTTTAAAGAGGACGAGCTCCTTTGGTAAACAGGACAGGGCGACTTAGAAGGACTGTGTGACAGGGGTTTTCAGTGTTCTTGTTGCTTAGATGTCACAGGGCAAGCAGTGCCCGAGCTTTCCCTTAAGCTAAAGAGCACAAGCTAACATGGTTCCGTTCAATACCTTTTTTTCCTTGGAGGCCGATAAGCAAGAAATCCTTCCTGCAGCACGTTGAGGAACTCTGCACAAACAGCAACCTAAAGTTTCAGGAGGAATTTTCGGTATGTTGCCAGCAGTTGTCACAACATTGCAAGACCTCCGGTAGTTTCCCGTGTCACATTTCATGTCCATTTTAAGCATGCCAGGCCATGAAGGACTCTGGCCTTGATAATCAATACCCAATTACCAGGTTGATTGTTTAGATAGTAATGTTACCCTGGGTGGCCTTTGGTGCAACCTCCTCGGAGGATTCACCTACTGTGTTAGGAGAAGGTGATCTTCAGGCCTCCCTGCAATAGCAGGCTGGCCCAGCTCCCTGTTCTTTCATCCTGCAGGAGCTGGAAACGCAGAGGGATGGATTCCTTGGTTTATATTTGTGTGTGAGCTTTAGATCGTACTGTAAATGTAGGTCTACACTGAAATATTTGTGTTAGATTTAGGCACCTAATGATTACATGTTGTGTTTTATGATAAGAACATTGAACAATGGGTGTAACTTAAAGTGCATTTGTGGTGTAAAATGATCAGGGAACAGAGCAGGACATTTGTAGACACTGCAGATACTATGACTTCTAGAACTACCACAATACAGATAAGTAATACCTACGTTCAATATGGTCTGTTTCTAAGTTATTATTAATTAAATGCTCTATCTTACATGGAGAGTAGTTAAACTAAGACCTCATTGCTGAAGTTTTTCTAAAGTTGAAAATAATTTTACTTTTTAAAATTTTATCATGTTTCTTTGATACAGTAGTTTTATTAATTAGCCGAGTATCATGTATCAATAAAATTGAAATTGTTTAGACACATAAAGGTTAGAGCTGTAAACAATCTATTTTAAGATTCATAAGTACCTTATCTAGTTGATCTGATTATTTTACATTGTGAAAGCAAAGTAGATTTTATATTGTACCCCAAAGTCTACTTCTACCTTTTTATTCATGAATTTCGTAGTGTGTGAACTTCTGAAACAAAAAGGCAGACAATTGGCTTAAATAATTCAGGATTATAAAATTTCAGTTTCTCGGGGAGGAATAACAGGAATATGAGAAGATGAATGGAGCCCCCTGCCGCTTGTTGGTTATGCTTCTTAAGGAATACCGGCCTGGGCTGAGCAAGACCACAGGAGCCATGAAGTTCCCTTAGCATTTACACAGAGAGAAATTTTAATTTTTCAGGAGCAAAAGTGTAATTTTACTAGAAGAGGAGCAAGCATAAATAAATTATTCATGACTAAGTAGCTAAACAGTTTTATTAACAAATACATTTTCATGTATTCAGAAAAATTCTAGCTTGGGGGGGGAGGCCATGTTACATGTAAAAACAAACAAAAAACCCAAATCATTCTTATCCTAATGCTTTATTAAGTCTTTTAAAAAAAATCAAAGTTATTACATCATAATAAACATATATATTAAGCACAAATTTTTCTAGTCTTTGACCTCATGTTTTATTTTCTTATCTTTTAGTTATTTATTAGGTTTTGTTGTATGACACACAATACGCATTTACAGTTTAGCCTTTACAAGCTGAATGAATTTACACAAATTGCCTAATCTCTCTGCCCCCCCCCCAATGTCTTCATCCATAAAAGGATAATATCTAACTCACTGAACTAAGAATACTAAAGTTACTATGTACAGAATGTGTAGAAAGTGCTTGGCACAAATATCATGGATGATAATCTCTTTGATTTTTGGTTTTGAGCCTTTAAAGGTTGACCCATCTTGCCAGCCGTAGGTTGATCTTCTTCTACCACACATAAACTCAGATTAGAGTAAGGCATGCAGCGATGAGAGACATGTTTCAAACAGGACAAATGGGTTGTGACTGAAATGTGCATAAAGATGTGGGAATTAATGTTAAATGCTGGTTTAAATGAATACACATGGCGATGTCTCAAACAAACAGTAGCATGAGCCGAATCCCAATGAGAAGATAAAGAGGGAACTACTCCAGAGAGGGAGAATAAATACAAAAGCAGGAGGAGGGCCAAGTCATCTGTTCATCTTGTTCCCAGGGAGAGGACATCAATCAGCAGCAGAAAGACCCACCTAGGGAAGACCACTGAGGCTCTATGGCCTAATAAGAAAAAGACCCCCCCGCTCCCCCACCCCCCATATCAAGATGCTATTCTAACTACCATTATGGTGACTGAATATGGGTTGCCAAAGCCACAATCACTTAAGACTATAAATGGAAACTTGTATGTGGATTAATTCCAAACTGTATCATTTTCAAGTCAATTTCCAGCGTCTTTCCTTCCCCGTCCCCTTTCAATTCTTCTAACACATTGACACAGGGAAGCTATTTTGGGTCTTCTAATTTTGTTCATTTAATAAGCCTTGTTGCTTATACCTTAACTTGCCCATGATATATATGTATATGAAAAGAACTCTTCAGTATCTGTTTTATTTTTAGTAGAAGGGAGACAGAAGTGTTGAATTAAAAGAAATAATTTATGATTACATTAAAATGGAAAATATAGTCTATTATCATTAAAGATGATGCAATAATGTCATGAATGGCAATCATTGGCCCAACCAAACAATCAATACATTTTCTTCCACCAGCTTCCTTAAAGATGCATTAGAAAGAGCAAGACAGACAGCTGCAGCATTTTTTTTCCAACGTCAACAGTCGATCTTCCCACCTCTTCAGCTGTGTCAGATCATTCTAAATCACACCTTTGCATTCCACTATCAATTTAACAAGGCCCACGGAGTGCGGTATTGACCTCTGACATCTTCTCAAAATGACCAGGGTTGTGCCAATTAATAGGCATGAAATCACACTGTCTGGGGAGGAAAAACAAAAAATAAATCATTCAACTCCCTTCTTCCCTCTAAAGAGGCATTAACATATTAAATAACAGTTGTATGCGCCTGATGAAGCCATGGGTAGCATGTGGCACCTTAGTGCTCTCCAGAGGTCAATGAAATTATCTCGAGGGAAAGCCATAATCTGGCCGATCAAAATCATTCAGAATATTAATGGGGACATTTAGAGAAAATCATTGCTATTCATTTGACATTGTTCCCATATCTATGATGGGAATTTTTAATTAAATATAATAAGAAAGTGTGGCCTGGGAGAATAGCTCTACAATAGATTAATTGCAAATAAATAAATAAAACCAAAAACATTTACAACTGGGATGATAGTTCAGGAGGCCAACCCTGTAAGCATAAAGACATAAACTGGATACCTAGAACTTATACAAAAGCTGCCTATAGTGGCAGGCATTTGTAAGACCAGCACTGGGGACATGGGCACAGATAGTCACCTGAGGTTAGTTGACCAGACAGTATAACCTACTTGCTAAGCCCCAGGCCAATAAAAGATGCTTTAAAAAAAAAAAAGTAAAATTAAATTGGCCTGTGGCACTGAGGAATAATACTCAAGGTTGTTTCTTATCCACCAACATGTAGATGTACATACACATGTGAATGAACACACACACACACTAAACAAATGAAGTGTTTAGAATAAGGAATTGTGTTTTACTAAGCAGAATTTCATATTTACCAAATTTAAACTTCGCAACGACATTTTTCCCCCACAGGAATTACCAAAATTTCTTCAAGATCTTTCTTCAACGGATGCTGACCTCCCTTGGAATCGAGCAAAAAATCGCTTTCCAAACATAAAACCATGTATGTTCCATTTCCATCTGTGATCTAACTGTGAAGTGTTTTTAAATGCCCACCATCTCAACTTTTTGCATTTGTTGAAGGTTTCCTTCCACATTAATTGAATGGCAATAATACACTTCATTAATGGTAGCTTTCAAGTTGTATCACATTTGCTTTGTTCCTAATTACTGAAGTTAATTTACATGGCTTTCGGTTTGCTCACACAAGGTTCATTTATGCAGGTGCAAGAAACTGTAGATTGACCTGCTTCTCAGCTTTGTAATTTAACTCTTTTAACATCTCCTTACTGAGCATGTCCCAAAGGGAAGGGAAATTCACACTTAGCTTTGTGTATTAGATTTCCTTAAGAGTATAGTAGTCTTATGGAACATTAACATGCCTTGCAAAATAGTAGTTGATGATCAGAGTTCCCACCACCACCACTGGAATTGTTCCTGCAGAGAGGCAGAAGTGGACCTTGCTGTAGGACAACTACATTTTTTCGATTCAGGGGATATAAAGTGTGATTGTTTTAAGAATTATTGATGATTTGATATCCCTATGTTGGTAACATGTCTGTTACTATAGTCTTTGAATACATGTCCCTGCTTAAGAGCCACGGCATTTTCTATTAAGAAACTGAGGCTTTTGATGCCCTGAAACTTTCTTCCACTGTATACCAGGAAGCAGGACAGGCGACACAGCCCTGTAATCTCAAGTGAATGGGAGCCTTTAGCATGGAGACTGAAAGTTCAAGAACAGCTCTCTCTATGTAAGGAATTCAAGATCCACCCGAGCAACACAATGAGACCCTGCCTAGATCTTTATAAGGGTTTTGCAAAGAGCTGGGAATTTAGTTCATTGATAAAAGGCTTCCCAATGGGCACACGCTTAGTGTTGCGATAAACAAGTAAACAAGTAAATAAACATATTGAGGCAATCCCTACAGCCCTTTCAGCCAGGGATGTGTTAATTTAGAGCAGACCATAATCCCATAAAGAATTTAAATAGGAAGAAGCAGCACACAGGGTGATTCTAGAGCATAAATTATTCATGAAGGCAGCCGAATTCAGGGGGTTGTGATATCAGAGGTTATAATCCATACAACCTGCAGAGTCTAGGAAGCAGAACAGAGTGAAAAAGAAACAGCATTGTCCCCTGGAGAGTCCTTCTGTAACAAAATGACATCAGAAGAAATTGACTTCAGCGGTAAGGTGACCAATCTGTGATGTGTGAAGTTGACTGATAGTCTCTACCTGTCTCAAATCAGAACTTTTTCGACCTGCTTTTTATTCTAACTTTAAGAAAATTAACTTGAATTGGATACAACTTAAGTTTAAGTTGGAACACCCATGTTGCGGGATGTATTTGCACTAATTTTCTTCTATACTGCTTGCAACATGCTTATTTAAGCGGCAATCTGTGTAAATAAGTATTATACTCTTCTCTTATCAAAAGGCAACTACCATGAATCCATTAGTATTTAGTTCTACTTACCCTGTAAAGTTGGGAGTAATTTATAATATACCAACACATATAAAGTATCTCAAATACTAAGTAATTTTAAAATGATTAAAGTTTGAAAAATTTGAGTTCTTTGGTGGTTTGTTGCAACATTTCCTTCTTCTGTAATGAAGGTCTTGGTTAATAATAGTCCCCTCTTTGACTGAAAGAAAGTTCCCATCATCAGCTTATTACTTTTATGCTGAGAAGGGAACAAGAGTGGTTAACGGGAGTCAATGATCAGACTCGAAACTATGAAAAGGAGCAAGGAGAAAAAATGTCTGAAACCTCCATACTGAAGTTAAGGCAAAAAAGTAATGAGACTCTCTGAGACCCAGTTCTGTTTTGTTGCTGTCTGTCTTTGACTTCCAACCCGCTATTTGTCTGTCTGTTCCTTGTAAAGCTCATAGGAGGATTTGGTAAAATAGTCACGTAAATCACTTTGCCGGTACAGGGACACAGAAGCCATTCAGTAGGTGTTATCCCTCATGGTTAGTAACCAGCAGATCATTTCCTTTTAAATGCTGATAACTTTCTGAAAGGATAAGACTGTGATCCATGCCAGAGTACTGAATTCTGAAGGTGGCAAGACCCCCTCCCTAGTTAAGACTAGCAGTCCATCTGTAATGTCGTAGCTGTGTCTGCAGGAAAGACAACATTTTTTTTCACACAGAAACAGAGGCATAAACACTAGGAGAACAGCCAGGATTTTGTGACCGTGTGTTGCCATTATGCTTGAAGAGGACCCATAAAACTGGGAAACTGACTCTTTCGTCATAGCGAATGAATAAATTTCAATAGACTGAAGTTTTGCTTAAGCCAGCTTTGCGTAGTGCAGTATTTCCCCTGAGTAATGTCAGAAAGATTTCAAATATCACAGAGGCTTTTGAAGGATATTAGCTTACAGGGCTTTAGGATACTAGAATTAGCGAATGCTTGCAGAAGTGATTTCCAAATCTCGGTCTGACAGGACACGATGACCTTAATATCCCAACTCCATGAGAAAAAGTTTAGTGTGTTGTTGACTTGGCTTGTTATAAACAGGCATACTGAGTGAATAGCAGTCTGACGGCTTCCCCTCCTGAACTAAAAGACTAGCTACAATGTCATTAGGCAGATCTTAAAAGTCTCAATAACGGACACATAAAGAATTTTGTAGAAATTTATTTAAACACTAGGAATCTCTAAGTTTCAATGCATTGATCATTATTTCCCACAAGATAATTAAAACATCTTAAATAATTAATATTGAGATATTAATTGAAGATTAATAACTTGGAGAACCTGAGAACAGTACTGAATACTTCTGATAAACTTTCACATTTTTTCAAGAGTTATAATGTAATAAATATTATATTGTTCTATTAAATATTATTATTAAATATTATAACTGCATGGTACAGTTGAGAAGAGTATGAAGAAGAGAAGCTAAGTGACTCACTTAGGATTGTGTAAGAATTCACAGTCAGGCCTCTTCTTATGTAGCTTCCATGAAGACAGTGAGCCTTTCTTTTCTTTTCCCTGTGCTAACAACCCGGATCTCTACAAAGGCTAACCATATCCAGGAAGCACTTAGGCACACAGCCCAGTCAAACCTCTGAATTACTCAGTCAAAGATCTTTTGTGATTCCTGTGCTTAAAGTTATCAGAAGACACTACAGTTTTAAAATAAACTTGGTAGAAATTCCCAAGAACTTTTTTGGCACTACTTCTTGAAAAAAATATTACTGGCCACAGAATATCTACTTGATGATGGTGTTTTTAAAAACAGTCTCAAGAAGAATAACTAGAAATTTCATATTAAAGAAAGAATAGGTAATGGAAAAGAATAAATGGCTTAAAACTAGACCTAAATATATGGATAATCTAGTAGATGATAAAAGTAATATTTTAAATCAAGAAAAAAAGAGTGGAATATTTTTTAAATGGAACTATTATGTTTCAGGTAACAATAAATAGTAAAAGGGAAACCTACATCTCACTTCTTTAAAAAAATCAAGTTTCAGAAGAGTCTATGGTTGAACTTGTGAAAAATAAGAATATTCATATAATGAACGTCCTAAGAAATGTTCAACTAATCCTCAGAGTGTGTACTGTGTGTCCTGATAAAATTATGAGATAATTAGACTGTATCTTCAAGATATGAAAGGTGGGCCTGTGAACTGGGGATTCTTACTTCTGGCAATATGCTGTACAAATGCAGTTTTACAGCTATGTGATTAGCTCCATTATGTTTTCCAGCATTTTGAATAGTAAGTGGTATCAATTCAATCCATAATTAAACAGGTTATGCTATATTAAAAGTGCGGTATTTCTTCTTAAGAACACAAGCTATATATACTTAACATTGTGTCGAAAGATTAAGTAAATAAAAACAATTTTCAGAATAGAGTGTATGACACAACATTTGTAGCTAGTTTTGTAATGATAAGTGTAAGAATTCTAGAAATATGTGCAAGATCTTATTAACTGATATTTTGCAGAGTAGAAATATGGGACATGAGGGAATGTTTTTAAGTGTTATACTCAAATATGGATTGGGATTATTGATTATGAACTGTTATATTACATTCATAGTACAGAGGTTTTAGCAATTTGAAAATTCTATTATGATTTCTTATCTTTCTCAGACAATAATAACAGAGTGAAGCTGATAGCTGATGTCAGCATTCCAGGATCAGATTACATCAATGCCAGCTATGTTTCTGTAAGTTACTAATTTCATAGATAGTATATTTTGATAGAGCATGAATACTATAATTTTCAAATACTTAAAGCAACAAATTCACTCCAACACTACAGAATAGAAAATGCTATTTCTCCTAATAACAACTTGATGCACGCATATTTCAGAGATGGGAATATGTCGACTTTTAATTCATTATTTATTTTACTGTTTTGTGCAGATAGAACAATTCTTCTCACTATCCCTGACCATTGCACCATTTCACAGGCTTTGTTAATATATTCTCTGAACACAAGGTCAACTAATCTCTCCGTCAATTGAGTATCAGTCAAAGTGACAGTCATGTTCATACAATGCAAAAACTTGTTACATGCCTTTCCCTGTGAGATACGGAGTCCATCAGAGGGATGATGTTGATGGTAAAATGTATACTCCTTCTAGCCACTCAGCACACATCAATGAGTCAACATGGAGAGAATTGTGACGTACTCAGTGTAGTCTCGGGGGTATCCGAGATAATCAATCTTACTGAGTCAAACGGAAAACTGAAGGAAGTCAATTTGTTCTCTATCCCTCTCTGTCTCTTTGTTTCTTTGTTCTGCCAATATCCTTCGCCATCCCAATACTTAGAAACCTCTATTCATCCAGAACCACAGCTTGTCTGACACATCCTTACAACTTTATAGTGGGAAGAGCCCCTTTGGTCATTTAATGTGACAATCATCTTGGAATGTTTTCTAAACATCCTTGAGAATTAATTGTTACTGTTTCCAGGCATCAATTCATTAATTTTCTCCCAACATAGATGGCTTTATCTCTAAACAACTCTATTATGCATTTTGTTCCTACTGGCTTCAGCTGGAGTGGGGAGATTATTCACTGTCATCTTACGACACTCAAAGATTTCTGCTGCTGTGCACATTCTCCAGTTTTACATTATTTTCTTATTCTTAGGTATTTTCCTACTCACTGACTTGCCACTTCCTTCCATTTATTTCAATTGATTTGAGGTCCTTCTATGATTCCTTATCCTTTCCCTTACATCAAATATATCTGGATTGTCTTCATTGTTTCCATGCATCTGTGAAGTGCTGTATGTATAGACTTCATTATTATTCCTTACTAGTCAATATTACTCTGAAATTACAATCTTTTATTGGCTCTTATTGTCTATGGCGTAAATAACGAAGTGCAAATTCCTTCACATATCCTATTAGGGATGGTCTAAAGAGGATAGAGATTTCATCCCATTTTGATGCGAGATCTGTAGGTCTCTATTGAATTGACCATATGAATTTACTATTGTAAGGTTTTACTCATCCACCAAATGACTGAGTCCTTGGGGTATACCATTCTTCTCTAAATATACAGGAGTTTTATACTTACTAATTTTAATCCTAGGCTAGGTCCTAGAGCCCGTTGAAGTCCCACTTTATGCAATAATGCCTAGATATCTAGATTTTAAATATATTCACTGTCCTATTGTTCAAATTTCTTTCAATGTTATAGAATGTGGCAAAGTTAAGTGATTGTACTATTTTCAATGTCTGATAAGTAGATTCAAATCAATACCTAATTTCTGCAATGTTGTTTAGGCTCACAGAGACTAAAGCAGCAAGCACAGGGCCTGCAGGGGTCTGCTCCTGGTCCTCTGCATATATCTTATGACTGTTAGTTTGATGTTTTTGTGGAACTCCTAGAAGTGGGAGCAGGTGTGCCTCTGACTCTTTTGCCTGCTCTTGGGACTCTTCCTACTATTGGGTTGCATTGTTCAGTCTTGATATGAGGGCTTTTTGCCTTGTATTATTGTATCTTTTTTTCTGTTTTGTTGTTGTCTCTTAGAGGCAAGTTTTTTTTTTTTTTTTGAGTGGATCTGTGAGAGAAGGGGAGGTTGCAGGAGGAAGCTGGATAAGTGGAGGGAGGGAAAACTGTGGTTGGAATGCTTTGTATGAGTGAAGAATCTATTTTTGATTTAAAAAAATAGGAAAGCAGTTCATTCTAGTAAGCACGACAAGCAAACAGATGAGACAGCAAAGTAATGTTTATGAACCTCTAAGTGTTCTCTCTAAATGTTAAAGTTGTCAGCAGGCAATAAGGCAATATTGCAAGGGATGAGGTAGTTTAAGCAGGGATTGGGCTGATGGCTCAGTACTTAAGAGCACCTGTGGCACTTGTAGAAGACTCAGGTTCTATTCCAGCACCCACAGGGTGACTCATAATGGTCTGACAACTCTCCTTTGGCTCGGAGGGCGCCAGCTGTGCACATGGCGCACATATACACATTCAGAGAAAACACTTACATACATAAGCACATAGTTAAAAACAAATACTTCAAGCAATAAACTAGGAAGCCTGAAGACACATATTCTCTTACAATCAAGTGACGTTAAAATGTATGAAATCTTATTTTTAAAAAAATTTCCTGTGGTAAGCAGGGATAGGAGAAGGAACTCCATGTGGAAGTAGGTTTTCACAGCACTGTGAGCAGTGTACTGCATTGCTAATATACTCGTCAGGAAAGCATCCCTTACTGTAGATACCCCAAACAAGGGGGGGACATATAGCGATGATACCATAGTGTTCCTTACTTCTCTATCTCTAATTGGCGTACACTTTACTCCAGAAAACACATGTGACCCTTCAGTTCCCCCCAATTTACCAGTTTTGTTATTTGACACCTTCTTTTTGTTCTGATTGTTTGTCTGTTTGTCTGTTTTGTTTTGTTTTTCCCTTGGAGACAGGGTTTCTCTGTGTAGCCCTGGCTGTCATAGAACTCACTCTGTAGACCAGGTTGGTCTTGAACTCAGAAATTCTGCTGCCTCTGCCTGGGTGTTGCCTGAGTGCTGGGATTAAAGGTATGCAATGTTATTATCACCCATCTGACACTTTCAATGGAAAGTTGATGAAGTATCCCCAAGAGCAAAAGACAAAGGCTAGAGTGGCATTGGGGTTCTTATTTTTTTGAATCTGGGAGAAAAGGGAAGAGAGCTAAAAGGAGGTATTAAACGAGTTTTTCTGTGTGAAGAAAAGCAAGTTCTAGGAAGGGGAAATAAAAGAGGGTGGCATTCAGGAGTTACTGAAAACAAGACCTACCTATGTTCATCTGTCCTGGACCAGGCTGGGGAATTGTGTTTCTTTAACCAGCACTTAGTGAGAGGCTATAACATTTTGATAAAGATGTACCATGAGAAAGAAAGAAGATGAGAGATTGTAGCCTTAGAGGTAGCAAGTTGAATATCTCGAAGAATTCAGGAGAACCAACAGTGGAACTGAGATTTTATGGACAAGAGAAAGACTCTGTCACCAAGCATATACACTAGAAATTCTCTATCAACAGCTTTTAACCCTGTGTATCTTTGTGTGAATTATTAACCTGAGAGTTAGCCAGGCTGGGAATTACTAAGATGAGTAATAAAATAATTATGTATTTGAAATTAATAGAAAAAATACTGTCTTGTTGGCAATAAATTATTATTATTATTTTTACGTATTCTACAATGTCTGTGACATAGCACTAAGTAAGCAAATGGGTTCACTAAGAGAGGCACTTTTAATGATGCAAAACTTGGGTGCGCCTACTTTCTCTGCCCTTTTGTGTCTGTGACCCTAGGAACTCCAAGTTTCTAACTCTATTAATGAGGAACAAAAACACCTTCCCTGAAGGCTGCAGCAGGCTTGAAGAGGCCAATATAGCTAATCACACTTGTGTCACCTCAGAAGCACCCAATGAATGCATGTTACTTTTATTGTAATGGGTGTTCAGCTAGAGTAGATTTTATACTTCTTAACTAGTAACCCAGAGGCAAATCTTAGAAACTAACTTAAGGACGGCTGTAAAAACTGCCATGTAGGCTCCGTGATGATGATGAGACTTGAAACGTGCCATGAAACTCACATTTTTTTCCCCTAACTATTATAGAGCTTTAAAACCAGTTAAATTGCATATTACAATTCAGGGAAAGATTTTCTAGCTGGTAGGTCTCTTCTTGGAGGAAGTGAATTTTATATGCCAATACTCACTACTGGAGGCTAAGTAGTAAAAAGAAGTGGCGTGCTTCCCCAACTCTAATAAAACATGAAGGAAGTGTCTCCAGCATTTCCTCCTGTGCGACATTTCACTGTTCCTTAGCCTTTAAAAGCAAGTAGCCTTACCCAGAGAAAAACTTTAATTGTCCTCTCTATATGAAAAGCAAGGTGTAATGGGGCTGTATATATGTGTATTAAGGAAGAATTAAAAACAAGATTTATATATTTAAAACTCACTCTGACAATGGGACAACTGATTAGAACATGAGTCATTTGAATACAAAACTTTCGTGGATTGGCATAGGATTTGCCTTCTATAACACATATCTTTTTTTAAAAAAAAATATTTTAATTACATTTACTCTTTGACCAAAGAAGAAGAGGGAAAAAAGAAGAGGAGAATGAGAAGAAGAAGAAGAAGAAGAAGAAGAAGAAGAAGAAGAAGAAGAAGAAGAAGAAGAAGAAGAAGAAGAAGAAGAAGAGGAAGAAGAGGAGGAGGAGGAGGAGGAGGAAAAGGAAAAAGAAGAAGAAGACAAAAATAATGAAATAATGCTTTACCATCCAGGAAAATAAGAATCATTTAATGTTATTTTTATAAATACTTGCTAAAAGTTTCAAAGAACTAATATTTTATGTGTTTATGATCAAGTTCTTTGTAGAATGAAGTATAGTTGATCATGTGTGATATTAATTATCATCCAACCTGGTTCCTTTCTAAACCTGGATGCTTCCTTCCAAACCTGGCTCACCACTGAGTCTGCATCCTCGCCCATAGACATTAAACCTAAAGAAGGACAAAGCTGGTGTGTTCCTCCTTGCCCATCTCTCTCCCTCCTCACTGAAGCCACCAAATGAGTTCATGGTATTAAGTACAGAACACACTGTCTGTCCTTTTGTGTTTTAACTACTATCTCAAATGTTCTTGGATTTAACTCCAGTGTCACTACTGCTCACTCAACGTTATCTCTCTCCTAACTCCTCATGATGTCAAAAATCCATTTAGAATGTGGATTTGCTGATTTTCTCACTATTTTATTGATCTCTACTGGTCACTTGCCCTCTCCTTGACATCATCACAGGGTTCACAGCTCAGACCTCATCTTAACCATCACGTTCAGTGCAGCCTTGCAGCCTCTCCACAGTCTTCAAAATCTCTCTTCCTGGATCCCTGGAATCTAACAGTTCTCCCTCTCTGCTGTAACCTGGAGCCGATAAATCTTTTCAGATTTTCAGTCTTTTCCATTCCAATTGATACTTCACCTTCTCCCAACATTCCTATTTCATAGTCCATTTTTTGTTTATTTTGTTTTCAATTTCTTTAATGATTTTTTTCTTCTCTCAGTCTGTAGCCTTTATGACTATACCATCTTGTTTACAGAAAACTCGACAAATTCTCTGTTCCCCTAGATATGATTGAAGAAATACGCGTAACCACACCAATGTGGGCCACTTTACACTCAGGTTTGCTAACATAAATTTTTAAGCTAATTAATTAATTCCGTCCTGATCACAGTTTTCCCTCCCCTCCTCCTCTTCTTCTAGACCCTCTGCCCAAATCCCACCTCCATCCACTCCTCCTCCTTTCTCTTCAGAAAAGGGCAAACCTCCCATGGCATATCAGTCAGACATGCTACATTAAACTGGAGTAAGAAGAAGCACTCCCTCGCCTATTAAGCCTGGACAAGGCATTCCAGTAGGAAGGAAGGGTCCTAAAAGCAGATAGCAGAGTCAGAGACAGCCCATGTTGCTATAGTTAGAGGTCCCACAAGAAGTCCAAACTACACAACTGTAACATATGTGCAGAGGGACTAGCTCAGTCCCATGCAGGCTCCCTGGTTGGTGTTTCAGTCTCTGTGAGCTCCTAGGAGCCCAAGTTAGTTGATTCTGTGGGTTTCCTTGTGGTATCCTTAATTCCTCTGGCTCCTGCAATCAATCCCTCTCTTCAACAGGATTCTCCTAACTACGCCTAATGTTTGGCTGTGGATCTTTGCATCTGTTTCCATCAGTTGTGGGGAGAAGCCACTCTGATGACAATTGGGCTAAGGAGACAATCTATGAGTATAGCAGAATATCATTAGGAATTATTTCATTGACATTTTTTGCCAGCCATGTTTAGTTCTATCCTAGGTCGCTGAGCTATGCAGCCTCTGAGTCCTGGCCCTCCACACAGTGTCAGGGGTGGGCTCCCTCTCATGGTCTGGGTCTCAAGCTGGGCCAGTCATCTGCTGGCTACTCACTTAACTTCTGCCCCTAACCAGAGATTTCTGATCATATCACAGTCCAGCAATCCATTTGAGTTCCTGCTATGGGTATTATTTCATTCTTTCTCTCAGTCCCCAGTCCTGTCCCACATGTCCACCTGTATCTGATGTCTATACCACCTCACTGATACAATGGATGCAATGGGAAGACCTCCCGTTCATCTTCCACTACAGCCATAGACTGATTATTCTTTCTTCTGCAGCCAAGGCAAATTCTCCTGGTCTCTAAGTAGCTATTCCCTCCTCTCTAAGAACATTGGCTGGGGATTTTTTTTTCTCTCTTCTGCCCCACTAGTGTTATTCTTTGAAAAAAACCAAGCAAACATATTTTAATTTCCTTCATCTTACAAAAACAAATATCATAATATTACATTAGCACTTTTTAACTATCTCCATGCTCATCCTAATGTAGCTTTCTTCCATTATTAAAGAATTTTTTAATTTTATGTGTATGTGTGTATGACCTTGTGTGCCTGGGTTGGGATGTGGGATCTGCCCATGGTGGTTAGAAAAGGAGCCTAGAATACCGTAGAGGTAGAATTACAGATGCCCGTGAGAAGCCTGATGTGGGTGTTAGAAACTAAACTCTGTTTCTCTGGGAGAGGTAAAAGCTCTCTTAACTGCTGAGACATCTTTCCAACCTTCTTTCCTACTTCTTTTATGAGACAGGGTTTCTTGAACTTCAAGATGGCCTGGAATGCCCTGTGTAACTGAGGATGACCTTGAACTCCTCATTCTCCTGCCTCTATACCTCAGCTGCTGGGATTACACACCAACACCATCACATCACATCCAACTTTCCCCTGCAGTAATGTGGCCCATTCACACTAGAGTCCCTTAAGAAGCTGCTTGTGCTCACCTCCTATTTTTCTCCTTTTTTTATATCTATTTTTCAAACTGTTCAAATCATGCTTTGATGCCAAAGAAACTCAATAAACACACACACACACACACACACACACACACACACACACGCTGCTCCTTTTTCCTTTTGACTGGTTAACCACTTAGGAAACTTGAATCAAATATCAGTACCTCTGCCCTTTCATCGGATATAATGCTCCTGATTCTTTCATCTGTACTGCACTTGATTGTCTCTCATTAGTTTGACCTGCGAGCCTTGAAATGATCTAGATCACAATCCTTGAGCTTACAGCCTCCACCTAAATTTATGTTCCTGGTGATCTGGTGACTTTATGTCAAATTATCTTTCCACTGAGCTTCTTCCCTTTATTCCAAATGCACATGCCTGGTTGTATAACATTTTAACTTGGATAACTAATGGCTCACGTTCAATACATACAATTCGAATCCCTAATTTTCCATATAAATTCCCTTATCTTTAAGTCTTTGTCTTCTTCCTTCGTGGTCATTGTTTGTTCCATCTGTATATCTCATGCCCTCTACACGTTTATTATGTTCCCCCATTATCAAATTCCATTAAACTACATTAAATTGTGCGGTTTTTAGTTGATGTTGGAAGTTTGCAGTGTCTAAGATTATTCACTACTCAAAAGTAGACAATATTTTTAAATAATCCCATCATTTACAGCTAATATATTCCCACTATTGATCAGAAGTAAAAATATGCTGATGCTGTGT
Source organism: Alexandromys fortis (assembly GCF_014885135.2). Lineage (NCBI taxonomy): Eukaryota > Metazoa > Chordata > Mammalia > Rodentia > Cricetidae > Alexandromys > Alexandromys fortis. The sequence goes on along the minus strand of NW_026067906.1, from coordinate 8,186,012 downwards.
ACGAAATTGCTTCCTTCTAGGGATACTTATGTCCAAATGAGTTTATTGCTACCCAAGGCCCGTTACCAGGAACAGTTGGAGATTTTTGGAGAATGGTTTGGGAAACCAAAGCGAAAACATTAGTAATGCTCACACAGTGTTTCGAAAAAGGGCGGGTGAGTTATATGAAATACCCTCAACAATGTGTTCTTTTATAATTATATTGATATTCATTAAATGTTCCAGCTGGTGCTGTGTAGAGATCGTCAAAGACTTTGCTATCTATAAAGTAGCTTTGCCTTCGTGGCACTGATGGTTATAAACAGCAGTGCTATGACGGCTCGTGACTGCTGATTTTTCTCTGGATGCAGATCAGGTGCCACCAGTATTGGCCAGAGGACAACAAGCCTGTGACGGTCTTTGGAGACATCGTGATTACAAAGCTTATGGAGGACATTCAGATCGATTGGACCATCAGGGATCTGAAAATCGAAAGGGTAAAATAAAGGGGAAAAAAAGGGAAAGTGAATATGGTATGAAATATGAATGGCTTAAATGCATAAAGTGAAATTAATAGCAGAATTATCCCTTGTACACAGGTTATGTATTTGACCATGCTTTCCCACTGTTTTGTAAATGTAAGCTGAGGTATGCATATAACTGTCTCATTTCAAATCATGTGATTACAGTGTATATTAATCAATTGGCATCAAACTCATGGGCTGAAAAATAAATAGAAGAAGGAAGGAATTACTAGAGCCCTTAATACACTAATTATTTTTATCAATAGAAACTCGGGAGTCAGATATTGGGGTAAGAACATGAACAATCAGACAAGCAGCAGAGAAGCAACCAGTGACCTCCTGTCTCTTTTGTGTCTCTATTCAGAAGGGCTGAGATCCCCTCTAAGCCCTGCCCTACTAATTCCTAGCTCTCTATCTGTCCTCAGTCCTCCAAAACCTCTGTGGTTAATTTCGGTCAGCTAATATCTAGCTCCACCCTCTGATTCAAAGCAAACCTTACTGTTACAAAGGGATCAAGGTACCACACAACAAACACTGTTTATGTGAGGAAACTATATTAAGACAGTGGTCTCAACACCATTCATCCCTGAGTCTTAAAGATCCGATGTGTATGCATGTGTGTGTCATGTGTGGTTCATAGATTTATGCACAGGTTTATGTGTGGTGTGAGCACAGGTTCATCTGTACATGCGGGTACATAGCCATGTGGCGGTTGATGGTCAATGTTGGGAGTCTTTCTTTGATTGCTTGTCACCTTTGCATTCCCAGACAGAGACTCACACTGAAACGGAAGCATATAGGTTCCGGCTCAGTATACTGTTTATGCTGGATGGCCAATGAGCTTCAATGGTCCACTTGGCTTTGATCCTGCCTCTCCGGTGCAGCATAGGGTTTACAGCTATGTCTCATGGGGTGGGGATCTGAAAGCCGGTTCTCACCACAGCCATCTCTTCTTCCCCTGCATTTTCTTTTGAATCCAGAACTACCACAGAAGAGACAGTACTGGCTACCACTATACTATTATATAGCTTCCCCTTTATGTATGGCCTTTCCCCTCTCTGACATACTAGATACTCAATGCCCTTGTTTTATATAGATAATGAATTCAAGTATTTTGTTTTATGTCAAATTGTTTCAAAACCTAAATTCTGCAGGATGTCACTCTACATTACAATATATTTTGTGATTTACCTTCAGATCTATTTGAAGATCTATCTTTTATTGATGCCATTCACAATGACATACAGTATCTCTTCTCCTTTTGTTTTGTGTTGGGTGTTGAACAGAGTTTTCTGTGTGCTAAGCCAAAGCTCCGCCCCTGAGCTCCATTGGCAGCCTCAATCCTGTTAG
>NW_026067906.1:8144637-8184146 GCF_014885135.2 Alexandromys fortis | reverse complement strand
TTTTTTTTCGAGACAGGGCTTCTCTGTGGCTTTGGAGCCTGTCCTGGAACTAGCTCTGTAGACCAGGCTGGTCTCGAACTCACAGAGATCCGCCTGCCTCTGCCTCCCGAGTGCTGGGATTAAAGGCGTGCGCCATCATTGCCCGGCTAATCCTGTTAGTTGTAACAGTAAAAGATTTCATTAGTAGTTATATACATGAAATTTCTTTTGTCTGGTAAAGGATATCTTTCTAAAGTCACTGGTGAAAGCTAAGACATCAGTTATCTTTGCCTTGCAAGTCATTCTAACAAATTTTATCACTTCTAATCTACCACTTTGTGTAGCACGGAGACTGCATGACTGTCCGACAGTGTAACTTCACTGGCTGGCCTGAGCATGGGGTTCCTGAGAACACCACCCCTCTGATTCACTTTGTGAAGTTGGTTCGAACAAGCAGAGCCCACGACACTACCCCTATGGTTGTACACTGCAGGTAAGTAAGATGGCTGTAGAGCCCATGATACACCTGCGATGGTCTTCAATCTGATGAGGACTTGTTAAAATCACGATGAGTATTTTATTTTCTTATAGAAGGTGGATTTAGGTTCATTTCAGCTCATCTTTTCTAAGCATTTTATTGGTTGTGATAAACCAGAAGGTAGCTTTCTAAAAGTCTAAATGGCAGAGGTGAGGTGGGTGTAGAGTTAATGAGTGACGAGGCAAAGTTAAATCACCTCCACTTGATGCGTTGTGCTTTCTTTAAACCCATGTTAGGCCTGCCTTTTTCTGAATGGAGATGGAGGAGGAATAGATTTGGAGGAGGGGTAGATGGAAATTGGGGGGAACAGGAGGGGAAACTGCGGTTGGTATGTAAAATAAATTTTAAAAATAAAATAAAATAAAAATAAAATTTAAAAAATAAATTTTTAAAAAACTTTAAAAAATCCTGATCAGTACAGGATTTTCTGTTTTAATCTCTTGGTTGGATGACCCTTCTCTAAATCATTTAAAAATCACAACCCATCCCTTGCCCTGTGTGTTTATTTCTGATAAAAGTAGAATAGTAATAAGATAAAACATCTTTCTGTGTTTATACATAGTTTTGGTAAAATCAATATCCAAAGAGTCTCCAAATAAAAAAAAAAAGAATCTATCTCCAGCTAAGGAAAAGAAACTTCTCAGAATATGTCTGTCCCATACTTCACCGTCATCATCATCCTCAACACAACCAAACCTTTGCTGAAAACAGTCCCTGTGATTTCATCTTCCTTGCAGCGCTGGGGTTGGAAGAACTGGAGTGTTCATTGCTCTGGACCACTTAACACAACATGTAAATGACCATGACTTTGTGGACATATATGGACTGGTGGCTGAACTAAGGAGTGAGAGAATGTGCATGGTACAGAACCTGGTAAGATATCTGAACTTACACTCAATTCATGCATCCCCTCTTTTGTAAGAAAACAAGTGTTCTGAAGCTCTTTCATCTGTCTTAGTTCCGTGACATTCTGCCCTATCTAGTGTTTCTATGTAATAATAACAACAAGGAAAAAAATGACTCTATCCTGAATCCAGTCCTTATAAACTGGTGTTGTCCTGCAGAAGAGGCATGGCTTATTTTCTTCGGTTACACTGAGGCATGATTTCAGTTTCTATGCGGAATGTTCCTGTCTCATCTCCTACTGCAGTAACAAAACAAGAGTGGGAAGGCAGGAAGCCCAGCACCATCCTGCTGCTGGAAGACACCAAGGGGACACAGATCATAACTAGGAGGAAGAGAGATCCGAATAGCCATTCTGAGAGAAGGCTCTGAAGTGCTATTACATCGTGAAATAGTACCGATGCTTTGGTTTACGATCTGGATTAGAGCCTGTCCTGCTCTGGGTTCTGCTGGAAGTTTGCTGGCACAAACTCACGTGGTAGAAGAAAAATAACTAATCATATTTTGCCACTTATTTTATGGATGTTATATCCTTTAAATCTCCCAGCATAAGTCTTGGGTTTTCTGGGATCAGGGAATTAAGCATCAGCAAAAGAAATGAATTCTGAAGGTGGTATGGTTGTCTAAGGTAGAAACTGCGGTTTTCATGACATCCTACAGCCTGCTTGGCAATAACACATGATGGCAGAAGGATCTTGGAGCCCACAGGCTATCTCTCACAGCTCGGCTTGTACTCCTGGCAGATTTTATACCCGTCATTCTTTCCAACAGGGAGGATGAGATCCTCATAGCCCAAAGCCTCAAATATCAAATGTGACTTCAAGTTCAAATGTGTTTTTGAAAGACACCAAAATTCCTCAGTGTAAATTATTTTTCAATAATTGAGTATATTTCTACTAATAATGTGGTTGACCGCATGCTGTGAATTTGAGGAAACACAGTTATTGTGACAAGGAACATACTGGAAATTTCCATAGAATTGATATTTCCTGACTACACTTAATGTCTTAACAGACGCAAAGGCTGTTATTTGATCATCTGTGAGTACTAAACCTGAACACAAAGCTTGTTCTCTGATGGCTTGTTCATGCTCTCCAAATTACATCTTCCCTCAAATGGTAAAGGCTGGGTAGTTTTGAAAATTAAGCGAAGTGAAGTAAACAAATATTTATTATGCAATTGCTATGTGTCAGGTCCTGTTTTTGCCAATTGGAATTTAGCGCTGAATAGGAAAGAGCTCAACTCTTGTGGAGATGCCATTCTAGTGGTGAAGAATGGCAGAAAAGGTTTTTGAGCCCAAAAAGAAATAAATACTGCTAGTAATGATAAGCTGTCCCAGAAGACAATTCTAGTCGGAGCATTCTCAAAAAGGTTTAAAAGCATTATACTAATAACTATGAATATAACCACTTAACATGGCCATTCTTCAGAATTTTCTTAAAACCCATTACACACATATGTTTAAATAAAACATTCACTGATATTCCTTTAATGCCAGGTGTGTTCTGGAGGCGTGAAAAGAGATGGTTAAAAATAGACATTTTCGTATTCTGAAAAATTTTCCAACAATGCATGCAAGTTGGCATTAGCATTAGCTATGTGGAGGGTACTAGTTCGATTTGGACATATAGATGGAATATTAGAAGTCTTTGCTCAGCACTTGCATGTTAAGCTACCTCAATAGCAACTAGTTATATTGACAAACTAAGAGCAGGTCCTTGACAATGAATTAGCCAAATGTCCCAGTGATTAGCAAAATTGCTAGATATATTCAAAAAGTGCTACTTATTACATTAAAATACTCACTCATAAATTTCACAAATAAATATAGCATCTGTGTTTTTGAAAGAAGGTTGTCTTTAAATAAGTCGAAATCGCTGAACTATGCCCTGCAAGAAAAAGGAAGCTCACATATAGATTCACTAGTATTTGCTGCTTTTCATACAGCAAGAAAGAATATATTATAATTATTTGTCACTTAATGGCAAATATTTTGTAAAGCAAGCCCTTAAACCAGTAAGAAGCCACAAGAGTTTAGCAAATCTTACGATGGAAATGGGAGAAAATCCCTGATAAACTACAGCATATTCTTTCTCTAAGTTAGATAATTCATATTTGTCAAGAGTCGGTGCATCTTTCTCAGTAACGAAATAATCCTCTTTACAAGAAAAATCCCCACCCTGCCATTGGTTTAAACTTCCTTCCTTTGCTGTCTATAGGCACAGTATATCTTCCTACACCAGTGCATTCTGGATCTTTTATCAAATAAAGGAAATCACCAACCCATCTGCTTTGTTAACTACTCCACACTCCAGAAGATGGACTCTTTGGATGCCATGGAAGGTAAGCAGATAGAATTCACACCCAATTCATTAGCTTACTATCTCCTGCAGGACGATTAACTTCAAAATAACTATAGTTTCAAAATGCCAGAGAATCTAGTATAGTGCCTATACCTTGTATTTCATTTCTCTGTTATCTAAGTTGGGAGAAGAGCCTTCCGGTTTTGATCACTTTTTTCCATTAAAAATTCGACAATAAATAAGAGGAGAAAAAAAGAGGCCATGAATTTTGAAAAGAGCAAGGAAGGATATATGGGAGCGTTTAGATGGAAGATAGAGAAAAGGGAGATGGTGTAAGTATATTATAATGTCAAAAATAAAAAAAAAGATTGAAACCTTTTAGACTGTTAACTTAAATAGTCTTTGGTATCTTGCTATCTTCTATAGGTGATGTTGAGCTTGAGTGGGAAGAAACTACCATGTAAAATTTTGACCAGAGATTTCAGCTGGAAGATACACCTTGCAGATCCCAGGAGCCAAAATTATTATCTCCCTGTTTTGGAATTGACCTGGGCAGAGGAAATCTTCACGCTTCCCTTGCTGTAACTCACGAACTGGATTGACCATTTTGTGGACCGTTGTAGGAAATGCTCGCATAAGATAGCTCTTTGTTCTGTATAGAATTAAATATTATAGAATTAAAATGTTTAAGAAAACACATACTGCAAGTTTTTTGAGGTCCTCAATACTTGTTGGAACAAGCCAAATATGAAATTATTATTAGGTTAGCGTACGTGTTTCAGTGTGCTTTTCCCCTACGTATTGGATTTCGTTTTGAACAAAAGCTGTAAATGTTAATTTGGCAGTGTTATTTTGGCCTCCAGGGGCTGACATTTCTTGTGGATGACTTCCAAGACTGTCATAATGATCTGTACTTCCATGCACGGCCCCGTGTTTTGAATCTCCTGTTTTATGAGTGTGAAGATATCATCTCTTGAGCCTGAACAGCTGAGCAGTAACCCCCCGACACTGCAATGGTCATTCAGCACACAGTAGCACTCTGAGAAGACCTCAGGCTATTGAAACTGTACTGTGGTCTTCAGTTTGCAAAAATGAAAGGAAGATTGCAACGTGCACGTTCCCGTGTGAAGTTATGGAGACTCTTTCTAGCCTGCCTACATTGGCCAGACCAGGCACACCACCAGGCATAGGTTGTGCCCCTCTGTTATTTTGAAATACATAATTAAGAGAATCAGAGTATTTGTCCACTAGGTTTACACTCATCACTAACAGTTTTAAAGAGTTTCTGAATAGAAATGAATAAAGATGACAATAAAAGCTTGCTAACTGGTGAGCGACATGCTGCTGCGGTGCCAACAGAACCTTCTGTGTAGATGGCATTGCACAGCCTTGACTTCAGGCCCAAGGGTTGAGTATATAGAAATAGCAATTAGTAGAATTTAAGGTGGTGGTGGCATACGCCTTTAATCCCAGCACTTGGGAGACAGAAGCAGGTGGATCTCTGTGAGTTCGAGGCCAGGCTGGTCTACAAGAGCTAGTTCCAGGACAGGCTCCAAAGCTACACAGAAAACCTATGTTGAAAAAAAAAAAACAAAAAAGAAAAACAATAACAGCAAAAAGAAATGAACAAGTTTGAAGCAAATAAGAGCCATTTTTTAAGAAGTAAAATCACTTTAACCCCTTTTTCTCTGAGTAATAACATACTTAACTGAACTTTATGAAATTGTTTTTCACAGAGTCAAAGCCCTAACAAATAAATAGTATTCATTTTTCTACTTCTATGATAGGAACTATAGATTGTGCTTATTTCTGTCTAAGTATACATATAGAAAATGTGATGGCTGGTAAAAGTGAATATTAAGGAACTGAGTTAAATTGAAAAATGATTTAAATATTAATTAGATGTTATATATATTAAGATATCAACAATTATATTAATTATATCATAGATATTAAATACTAGTATAAAACCTTTTATATATTAGTGTAACAGTTATAATTTATATGTTATATATAATTCATGCAAGATTATTTCCAAAAGCATCCTCAAAAGTTAGTATTCATATGGAACACACTAGCCAAAAAATGAAATATTTTATTCTTAAACATAGTCTCAGAAAGAGTTTAAAGTCTGAATATCATTTTTATAGCAAGGAAATATTAAAAAATACCATCTACAACTCCAATCAGCATTTTTATGCTATTGAGAGTACAAAAAACACCAATAACAATAGACGAGAAGTCTAAGAGGCTCGAGCTTTAGCTAACCACTCTTTATTGAAAAGGTTTGTGTTCGTGGAAGACAGAAAACAGTCTCTGGAAAGTGCTGATTGGATTTACCTTTTATTATAGTACATGAAAATATAGACAAAACTATAGTTTGATTCAAAGGGGAGATCATTGTCTCTAATATCTGCACTGGAGATATTACATTCACGGAGAAGAGTTTTTCAGGGTTCCTCAGGATGTTTGCATGTAAATGTCTGTAATACAAATGAATAATGTTAGCTCTGTTCTAAAACAGCCCTGACCAAGCTCTAGTGGTTTTTTGTTTGGTTGTTTGTTCTGCTTTTTTAAAATTAAGTCACCTGCAGATTACTTTAAAATAAAAAATTTGCTTTGATAAAAATAGGATAGCCTTAAGAAACACTTATACATATACTCCAACTATATTGCTGTCTGATATCAAACTATATGCTAAATAATGTTGAATCTATAGAAGACATTGGGGTCAGAACAGTTTTAGAGCTAGCAGAAACTAATGAAGACAATTTGTCAAAAGAACTTGAATTCTTCACCAGAAAACAATATGTACATTGTTAAATATGGACAGCATAGTGATGTATCAACAAACTTTAACTGAAAGTGGATAGAAACTCGCAGATTAATGTTAGGCAAGTGGACTCCTAATGAGATTATGAAAGGACCCAGGTCTATTTAAGTTCTGCTGGTGGCTACTAAGTGAGAATTAAAATGAAGAACACCTGTAGCTTCTCAGCTCCAATTTGTCAAAGTTCATTGGAGCCCATGTACAATAAATGAGCAACATGTGTTTTGGAGGAGCCAAATGAAACTGGAGCCTCTCTGAATAGTTCGCCAGAGACCAGAGCAGCTGTGGGCATGGCCTCTTCTCTCATGCTGCGCTTTAGTGCATACGCTGCCTCTGGTGCTTTATAGGAAATGTACGTCAATCGTTTGCAAAAACATTAATTATACTTTGACCTCTACATAGAAGAGTGTATCACACTCCACATACTATACTAAGAACTTGAATTTTAAAATGGAATTTATGTTCAGCTGAGTATTCCATAAACCCATGCAGTCATTGGGATAACTAAGTCTATTTCCAAGGTCTATTGGAAACTTCATAGTAAATTTTTTAAGAAGCTTGGAATACACAATGACTTGAATTATTCAACTGAATGATACAAATATTTGAATACTGAAGGTTATTATGCTTAATCTCAGCAAAACAGCTTGTCTTCTTAGAATAAATAATATTTCAAGACAAATTATTTTCATGAATATGGACAGAGTTCCTAGGTGGAATGGAACCCAGACTAGCGTATCTACTACTGGAGATATTCAAAGAAACACTTAGGATCACACCTATGAAAATGTTTTGAAAAGTAAAATAAACTTAATCGAGTTAGAATGGTCTTATACCCAGGCTTCTGCCTAGATGTAATGTAAAAATAAAGCAAGGTATATTGGACAAAATAAATCTTTCGTCATATATTTTAATTAATAAGTCAGGAAAAAGTTTAACAATGTCACACTGACAATACCTAATGTAGAAACACAAAATGATAAACATGGAAAATGTTTATGACCCACAACCAGGAAAATTATCCTTCAACAGAAACTGCAAATGGAATCAATAAGCCTAAACATCCTATTTAAGGACTGCATTGAACCTTATGATCATGGTTTCATATTTGTTTGTATGTTTCATGTGGACAGACTAAAGAAAAGACATTATCTGAGATATTGATTTCTGCTACATAAAACCATGGATACATAAAACCTTTGTCAAAGAGAAGTCAAAAAACATGCTAAAGGAATGTTTGGATTTAAATGTTTATATAGACAAATACACAACATATAGTGTGATTAGGAAAACAAGTTGAGAACATTTTTATTTTTGATGACTCAATTTGACATGCTGAACAATGCCTGAAATATTGTCCTTTGAAGATAAAACTAACATAGTAGAAAGTCTCAAAATATATTATTGTCCTCCATTAACAAGATTATGTTTGTTATGATACATTTTATTTAACTTAGCTTCATATTCACAAAGTTATTTGTAGATTAAAAAGTCATTTGGATGGTTTACAGGTCTTCTTGCCATATTTATGTTGTCATTCTACTTAATCCTTACAAAATCGTTTAAAGGTTTCAAGGTCTTATACAATAGTTTTTGGTTTTGTATTTGTTTTGGAAGACAGGGTTTCTCTTGTAACGTTGGATCCTGTCCTGAACTAGCTCTTGTAGTCCAGGCTGGCCTTGAATTCACAGAGATCTGCCTGCCCCTGCCTCCCGAGTGCTGAGATTAAAGGCGTGCACCACCACTGCCTGACTCCCTATGCAATAGTTAAAGAAAATAAAATATTAAGTGTTGGGCCTTAATTCACAGGTAAGTGTGGGCATTACATTTAAAGCCAAGTTTCTCTCAAAGATGAAAAATATTTTATTGCCCTGTGAAAGTATCTCCTTGAGTCACATAGATGGGATGTTTTGAATGGTATGAAATGTTCTTCATAAAGGAAAACCATAATTATGCTGTGTCCCAGTTTCCAATTAGCTAATTAGAGACTTCCTGCTAATCACAGCTAAACAACACAAGAATAATTGTGGTCATGAGTCATATTTTTTGAGAAAATGTATCAATCTAAGATAAAACATAACATTCATGTTAATGAAAAATTATACCATATTCCAGGGGAGAAGACTATAATAGAAATATATCAATTCCTTCTAAATTAATTTCTGAAGTATCATAGTTGTTTTCTAAATTCCAAATTCTAAGATTGTTTCTTAAATGAAAGAGTAGAAGTTACCTGAGGCTTGACTAGAAATCTCCAGAGCCCTTAGTAAGTCAGACTTCCCCAACAAAACTATAAGGTTTGAAATATCTAAACAAAACACATTGCATTGAAAATCCCTCAATCCCTTTCAAATTAAGAAGCCACTGAAGCACGCTTTCAAATGTCTCATTCACAACACGCAGCATCTAACTATGAATTACCTACCTCCTCCTTACAGGGAAGGGTTCGCTATTTTCACCACGAAAGTAGCCATGCGAGGTAATGCATTTGGTAGTTAATTCTATGTAATCATTTTACAGTGTACATGTATTCCAGTGTGCAATTCAATTGCATACGATTTTATTTTTCAGTTAATAAAGGCATTGTTTTAGAAAATTTCAAGTAATAGAACTACCTCATAATTATTAAAAATGAATAGAATTTCCACCTTATTAACTTTTTGGAATAAACTAAATGAAATATATGTGGATTATTTCCACAAACCTATTATCGTTTCATGCTCTCCTGCTTACATAAGTTAAATGCGGAGACAATTATTAACTTGCATTTGTTATTTTCTTATCCTTCCCCTACAAAAGTCTGCTAAACAACTGATATTTTAAATATTAAATACAGTGCTTGACATAGTCTGCATGCTTTCCAGAGAGATCATTTGACTGCTACAGAATATTTAGAACATCTGAGCTTCCATGGCTGAGACCGAACATTTATTTGCTTTCTGGACTCTCACAAACAGAGTTGCATCAGAGTGTGGTTTACTCATAAAGTTAATGGACAGTAGGAAGATTATTATTGTTGCCCTGATCTATTAAATCAGAAATTGTATATTTTTAAAGAATATACTTAAGTGGTGGTAAGCAACTATGTATAAAACAGACTATTTGCTTTAAGTAACCTTACTGAACTAGTGCCAAGTCCCAGGAAGTTTTCTCAGACATTTTTATGACTTCATTTGACTTGTGACAATTCTTAGTATGTGATGCTATTATTGGCCTTTTTCAGACTCCTAAAAGGCTCCTGGATCACAGGAGGTCATGGTTTTGACTATATCCTGCTGTATTCCATTGAGACCATCAGGTAGATGATTACACCTCTGTTCTTATTGGCTTGAACTTAGTACATTCACATGGACACTAAACCCATCCTCAAAACAGATGCTCCTGGGTATTGCCTGTGATCATCTATGTAATTAGATACCATCACATGGTCAGTATCACCCTTTGTATGCAGATACCCAATTCATTGTTCTTTCTATTCTTTGCTGCTTCTTCCAAAATATGTTTGGTCCTAAACAAAGCGTATTGTTTACCTTGTAAATTCTGTAGTTTGTTGTCATGTTTATGCTCCTCATTCGTAGCTCTGATAATACCACTGATCTGTTCTGTAACCCCTAGTGGCCTGTTAAACTTGAACTACAAAAGATACATTTCCTGCTGTATCACCTCTGTCTATCTAGACCAGGGGTTCTCAACTTTCTTTAGGCCGCGACCCTTTAATACAATTCTTCATGTTGTTGTGAGCCCAACCATAAGATGATTCTCATTGCTACTTCATCACTGTAATTTTGCAACTGTTATGAATCACATTGTATATATCTGTGTTTTCTGATGGTCTTTGGCAACTCCTGTGAAAGGGTTGAGGGTCGTGACCCTTGGAATAAGAACCACTGATCCAGATTTAAGTTGGATTATGCCCAGAGGTATATGACGTGAGTCCCAAAGCTGCAATTGGATTGGAGCAACAAACCCTGGCCTTCTGTCGCTTGCTGAACTACACTGTTCATAGTCCCAATGCAGGCATCTATCGCCACATCTCTCTTATCTTTCTCAGTGCTGGTTGAAGGCATTTTTTTTCCAAGATTTTCTCTGATGGACTCATTCATTTACTATTCTCCATTTGTTGGCTTCTTGTAAACATAAACTAAATACGTCTTGTAATCTTATCTGTGTTGCATTAGAGCACAATTACATGTAAAGGAGGGGTACAAATATATTCAACTGAACATTCACTTTAGCAGAAGTGAAATAGTTTGCCTGAGTGGTTATATATTTTATAGCAATATCTCTGTGTTAAAGTAAGTATCTTTATTTACATGGGAGCATGGGGGTTTGGAGAGAAGGGAGGGTGGAAGAGAAAAAGGAGGGGAGAAAAGGAGGAGTAAGGAGAACTTGAGGGAATGGGATAGTGGAGATGGGAGAAGGATAGAGATGGAGAGCAAGAAAAGAGATATCTTGATTGAGGGGGCCATTCTGGGTCTAGCAAGAAACCAGGCACTAGAGAAATTACCAGGAATCCACAAGGATGACCTCAGCTAAGACTCTAAGCAACAGAGGAGAGGGTGCCCAAACTGACCTTGCCTTATAGGCAGATTGATGAATATCTTAAATGTCATCATAGAAGCTTCATCCAGCAAGTGATGGAAACAGAGGCAGAGGCCCACATCGGAGCACTGGACTGAGCTCCCAAAGTCCAATCGAAGAATGCGAGGAGTGAGAATATGAGCAAAGAGGTCAAGATTATGATGGGGACACCCACTTAAACAGTTTACCTGAACTAATGGGAGCTCACCAACTCCAGCCAGATAGGGAAGAAACCAGCAGAGGACCAAGCCAGATCCTCTGAGTATGGATGACAGTTGTATGGCTGGGGAAGACTGAGAGGCCACTGGCAGCGACACTAGGATTTATCCCTACTGCATGTACTGACTTTTTGGGAATTCATTCTTTTCGGATGGATACCTTGCTCAGCCTAGATATAGTAGGGAGGGCCTTGGTCCTTCCCCAAAGCAATGTGTCTTACCCTCTCTGAGGAGTGGATGGAGGGTGGAAATGGGAGGAGGGGAGGGAGTGGGAACTGGTATTGATATATAAAATGAAAAAATATAGTTTATTTCTCTTAAAAAGATAAAATAAGCTGGGCGGTGGTGGCGCACGCCTTTAATCCCAGCACTCTGGAAGCAGAGGCAGGCGGATCTCTGTGAGTTTGAGACCAGCCTGGTCTACAGAGCTAGTTCCAGGACAGGCTCCAAAGCCACAGAGAAACCCTGTCTCGAAAAAAAAAAGATAAAATAAGTATCTTTTAGGTCAGGAAGAAAGCTATATTTCTGAATCAATGACAAATAAAGATGGGGAACTGGGAAATTTGGCATCTACTAATATATTCATTGTTAATAGCAACCAGTTACCCGGATCAAAACTCAAGTTCTTGAAACTGCCTAATACCTTTAACAACTGAAGATGACGAGAAAGAATTCTGTGTTTGTAGGCAATTTGTAGTTCCACAATGATCTGAGTTGTTTGGCTGTTGTTTTACACTGTAGACATTTCAAAAAAGTGACTTCCCAGTAGGCAGAAATTTGTACGCATCGAAATTTGAGCATTGTTCGTTTAAAAATTTAACGGTATTTTTATTTCGTGTATGTGGGTGCATGTATGGTTGAGCGCCACATGTGAGCAGTAGATACAGAGGGGCTAAAGAGGTTGAATCCCTGGGACTGGAGGTACAGACCATGGTGAGTTGCCAAGTGCATGCTGGGAATCAAACTGGGGCCCTCTGTAACAGCAAGTGATGCTCTCAACTGCTGAGCTATCTCTCCTGTCCCAGCCACTAAGTTCTTCTGTATGTATAAAACACATATACACAAATTTCAATAACAGCTGGACAGAATAAAAATTAGAAACCCATCCATGCATCTGTGTCCTAAAGGCAATATTTTTTTCCTTTTAATCACATTATGTTGATGTCTCAAGGAGACAGAAATGAGCTGGGGTTTAGCATATTCTTTTCAAAAAGGTCTGGTCCAAACGAACTTGACCGAAGAACAGGATGAGGCAGTGTCAAGTTATCCCCAAACAAGATATCCCTGGGTGTTGGACAGGTGCTGGAGATGGAGAGGCGGATCTGAAGCGAGCTGCCAGTGCACTCATGCATAGAGGCCCGCACCGGGTCCAGAGATTACAGTAATGAGCAACAGGTGGTAAAGCAGGGTAGCAGGTCATTTGAGAGGAGCTCGGGAAGAGGTAGTGTATCATAACAGACAGGTGAAGCGAGGCTCAAAAGAATCAGGGAACTGGCACTAGGTGGATCCAAGTAAAGCCAGAGGCAGGGAAGTGGGGCAGCAGGGAGCAGGCTGGAGGACTCTCCCCACCAGCTAAACTCAGTGAGCGCTTTTTCTCAGGAATATACATACACAAAACAGAAGCCCAGGCAGAATGCAACACCCCCTTGCCTTCTGAATACTAATATTTTTGCATATAGATATATATATATATATACATATACAGTGCCTGAGCATCAAATAAGTGTGAGAGGGTGAATAAATAAATGAATATTAAAGTGTACCCAAGAGACTTTAACTACCTGAGAGATCTAGTATTATTATGACGAACCTAATCAATACAACGATAGACAGAACAACAGGAGGCAAAATCACCACTAGTTACTATGAAAATATTAAATGTCTGGAAGAGGAAGATAAATAAATTGAAAAACCATGTAATTATTTCAGGTTGTAAAGTATTCCAACCATGAGAAACCATCTGTCAAAGAGAGAAAAGTTAATTTACGGCCTGCATTCAAAATAGAAAACACAAGGGGTAAAACTTATGGATCATTTCTGGAGAAAATTGCAGATCGGGGAAAATTTAAAATACTTTTTTTTAGTCATTGAAATCTGCTTTATAATTATACAATAGCTTTGGAGAACTCAATTGTCTTATTATTTCATAGGGTTCATAGACCCGCTATTTTTTGAGTTGTTTTAACGTAAATTAAGATATGTTGTAACTATAAATCTGAGACTTTGTGAAAATGAAAATGGAAGATGACTAATAGGTCGGGATGAATGCTTCCAGTTTGGACTTTTCTTCTTCTTCCTTAGGAACCAACAGTGCCTAGGAGGTAAGAAAGTAGCAAGAGAGTCAACTTTCAGAGAGTGTTATTGAACGTGGGGAAAGTAACAACACACTCTGGGCTCGGGGCTAGCCAGACAAAATAATCATCTAGAGATGAGGGACAGCAATGGTGACAAAAACTGAGGAGCTGGGTGACCGACCAGGAATAATCAACTCCCCCTGTGTTTTTAGAAGGAGCAGTCAATAAACATACTATGTGAACTCTAATTGATCTTCGCTTGAGCTTTGACAGTCACACTTGTGTCAAAAGTTTTGCCACTTTAAAAACAAAAAGAGAAGTCTCATTTTAAAATATCTTTTCTGTCAGCAATTTAAAAATCCCATAAACATTTCAGGGACTTTTATTGAAACAGAGAGGCTTTTCTCAAAAATAGTAAGTAAGAATTACATGTTTCACTGATATAGATAATAATTTTGAAGTCAAAGCACCAATATAAGTTAAACAAATACAAAATTGAAATAAATATTTACATAAAATCAGGAATTTTGATAGGTCATATCAAGAAAGTAAAAATTTTGACAATCTATTGAAAATAAAATCTTTGCCATTACAAAGATTACATAGTATCAATGTTAGATTGAATAGACTTCGCAGCCTGAAGGAATGATACTACGCATTCTACCCTATGTAGGTAATTTGAACAAATAAACATGAATGATGAATGGTCAGCTGTAGAATATAAATAACCATGGAACCAGAAACTGATACTGGCGTGAGCCGGGTGAGAAGACAGTTGAAACAACTGGGTAAGCTGTGATGATCCACACGCCACTGCTAGCTCCTTACGTTTCCTTACATGTGCTGTGGAGGGAGGACAATTGAGTAGATCACAGCTTTTTGTGATTCATGTACTCATGTTTTCACCAGTTTGGGTTCAAGAAAGCAAGCCATTTAAAAGGTGTTTCCTATTTGAAGTTGGCCCAGTATGAGAGGCCTCAGATTTAATCCTTAGTACCAAAATCAATTAGGTAGATAGATGGATGTATGAATGGATAGATGATAGATAGATACTGAACCCTAAAGCCATTTTATGTTAAACTAGAAATATTGAATATTTAAGACAATTGTGTATTATGTATGGATTTTTAATTTTGGTCATACAATCTTTTTTAAAGGGTTGATTTTTATATTATGCTAATAGTAGCCTATTTTGGCCTCAAAAATGGCCTTACACGTCCACTTTTTCCCCTTCTGGCCTCTCTCTCCCACCTCCTCCTTCCTCTCCTTGTTTCTGTCTCTATTATTTGTTTTTCCTCTAGGAGATCATCTGAAACACCTGAGTCCCAACACAGTCCTGCTACCCAAATCTGAAGCTATATTTAAATTTCTGCTTCCTCACAAAATTTCATACTAATCTTACAAAATTTTCTATGATCATACTTCATTTTTCTTCAGGTTCTGATCCTTATTATGAAAATGTATTTCTAAAATATAAAACTCTTGAAGGAAGTAACACTGCCAAAAACAGCCTTATGATATTATCATACACCCCCATGCTGACTCTAGTCATGACTTTAATCTTCAAAAGATACTTATTCCATTGAAAAACCTGGCATTTTCTTCAAAGTCAGAAAAAAAAAGACCAACGTTTTGGTAAAATGGCATGGATCAGACTAGAGAAAAATATCTGTTATTAAAGTTTTAGAAAAATATTAAAAATATCAAATTCTCAAAGAGGCAAAAATACAGTTCAGAAACATGAGACGTCTTGTTATTTTGGAGCCATATATGTAAGATTCAAGAATTAAAGTCTGGAAAGGATGGAGCGTTGTTAAGATAGAATATTTTCTTCATGCTATTCAACCATAACAGATATTCTGAAAGGCTAAGCTGTAGTAATTGATATGAACAAAATGGAAAAATAATGTCAAAGCAGGCAAACATCACAAGTGCGTTTTTCAATGCCTCAGCCATAAAATAATTGCTGCTTTTTGGCGAAGCTCAAACAAACTTTTCCAGGAATAATAGCACGACAAATTGATAAAGCGCAAAGCCACCCTTTATTCTTGCATTCCTTCTTTGTGGCGTAATGAGTCTCAGTAGCTTAGAACAAAAACTAACAGGGAAAAGCTTGTTGTGTCATGGGAAAGGCCAACTACTTGATGGTGTGCCTTCGTTTCTTTACCAAATGCTGTGTGTATCCGCAGCTGTTATTAAACACCTATTATCCTTTAAACGAGAGAATTTTCTGATTTCCTATTACACCCGGTACCGTTGAGCATATTTCATAAGGAATACCATCATTAGCCCCCTGCCTGGGCTCTGTTTGTATCCCAGCCATCACTGTGAAACAAGCTTACTTGCACAGACGTGAGTGCACGTGGCTTCCAAAGGAAGAGATAAAATCTATAAACAAACTGTTATCAGAATCTGTGGGATGCACTCAGGTGAGGCATGCAGGTGACCACGGGTTAAACGCAAAGCTCTTGCATAGATTTACTGGTCTCCTAAGCCATGACCCCTCATCCAGAGAACTAGCTGATTTTTCTCTTTTTATTTTTAAGACATCCACCCAAAGTTTCCCTTTCTGCAAGCACAGGGTGGGACTAGAGGTAAGCTGTGCTAGCTAATGTCACTATGACGTGCTGTTGCAGCCACCTTCTCTGATGGCAGAAAGAATTGTCAACAAAGAACCTATCAGATGTTTGGTAAACCCTTACATTTCCACAACAGCTGAGAGAAGCCAGTCGTCCCATTGAAATGAAACCAATGGTAAGTGTGAAAACGGACCCTAGTGGTCAGTCAATTCCAGGAGGATTTTTTTTAATTTATTTATTTATTTATTAAAGATTTCTGTCTCTTCCCCACCGCCGTCTCTCTGAACATAGTGGACAATGAGGACTACTGAGACCTCAAGAACAATGGCAATGGGTTTTTGATCCTACTGTACCTATTGGTTTCGTGGGAGCCTAGTCAGTTTTGTGGATGCTCACCTTACTAGACCTGGATGGAGGTGGGTGGTCCTTGGACTTCCAGGAGGATTTTTAAGGCAAATAGAGTTGAGGAAGGCACATTCAGAGTTCGTGTGAAAAACACCTTACCTTACTGAAAATCTGTCTTGTCTAGCGATTCTGCTGCTCACAGTCTATGTTGATTTGCGCAGCAAAAAAAAAGTGTTCCTGAGCACACAGATACCTTTCCTTGTTGGTTTCTGCCCTCAGTCTACATGGCTTTAAAGCAATGCCAGCTACCTCATGTAAAAAAGAAAGTCCTGAACCAGAGTATTTCTAAATGACTTAGAATATTCAAAACTAAAGTGTTTTGAGTTTTAGCCTTTTTTAAAGAGCAATGTGTGAAATTAATCAGCTCCACTCTGCCAAGTCCTGCAAAAACAGCAAAGTTAAAAAAAAGCTTTCCTTCTTTTTTTTCTTGATTATTAAATCTGATTAAAGAATAACTCAGGCTGGGCGGTGGTGTTGCACTCCTTTAATCCCAACATTCAGGAGGTAGAGAGAGGTGAATCTCTGTGAGTTCAGGGCCAGCCAGAGCTATACAGAGAAACCCTGTCTCAAAAAAAAAATAAATAAAAAATAAATAAATAAATAAAAATAAAAACAAAAAGGAAGAAGAATTAAGAAGAATGGCAAATTTGAAATATATTTCATCTATATTTTAGAAGAAATTACACTTTGACTTATACTTCTTCAGCATTAAATAACAGATGTTTTATGAGGTATAAATGCATGCACACATTACTGTTTCTCCATCCACACTCTTGAAGAGCAGCTGGTCTCAAACCTTAGATGATGACCTAGGCACCTTACTTCTTACGATAGCTTACACTTAGTTGCAAGAAAATAAAGACGTCAATGTCTTTCATCAATGTAATAAAAAAAATAGCATTATTCTATTGTGAGAGTATACTGCAAAAGTGTTTTAGCACCTCGACATCTGGTGCTGATGGCAAAATTAGAGAAGATACCGTCGCTGTGTGATCAGTGACGTGCTGACCGTTTGATGCTTTCACAAATTCCCAGATTGTATGCAATCACACTTTTATATAACCTTTCATATTTTTAAATTGCTTACCTAAAAACTAATATATAGTGCCCGCACACTAGAAATCTTGCCTCTGGAAAACAGTGGGATATCTGAATAGTAGGACATGATTAAGCAACTATTTCCCAAGCTGGTTGAGACACTTTCTGGAACAGTGTGTTTGTACAGTGGTGACTATTTGTCACGGTAGGCCCTGACACCGGCATTAAAGCACCAACCAAATTGGGCAGTATGTCATAAGCAGCCAGTTGGGGGGCAGTAACAAAATACTTGGATAACCATTCTATACCAGAGACATCTGTTTAGTTTAGCAAGACAGTAACACCAGGCACCACCATAATTTGGACACTGTAAATATCATAATTCACTTGATTTTTAAAAAGAAGTAGGCAACCTAGAAATCCTATACACTATATACATTTTAAATATCAGCTGTACGTGGCATTGTGCAAAAGCATTTATGTAATAGTTTAAGGAGGCAATACAGCAAAAATTATGTGGTATAAAATTTACATATAACAGTAAACAAAATTCTGTTTGTATGATTTCTTTTGATAGTAGAGTTATTTTGTACTTTCTAATTTGCTATTAAATAGTACAATCCTACTAATAGTGAACTTACTGGGTGTTAGACACTGTGTAATTATATTTTTGACGAAACTCTTTTAACTTTTGAAAACAATCTTATGAAGTGATGTTTTCATCCTAAGCCCTAGTTAACTGAAACTTGAAGAAATGAACTTGCTTCTTCAAGGTCAAAGGAAGGCCTAGAACTTCTCAGTATAACACCAGACTTCACATGCGTGATCTTCAGTAGTTCTTAAAGGAAAAGTTGTCTGTGTGCATGGTGCACACTGTACATTACTCTCCTAAATGAATGGATATATGGAAACATCCTTAGTATGTTTTTAGGACATACAGCAACTAGCTTGTTGTGATGGCTCCACAATCACCCTGGTTACAGAGCTTTCCATCACATATCCTAGGCATCTACTCAGCGTTAAGCAAACCCATGTCGATCGATCACTCACACAAAAGGAATACTTATCCTCAAAAAATCCTAATGATTCACAGATTTTTTTTTTAACCTTAAACCCAGAAACACAGATGAAAGAGAATGAGCATTTCTTGGCTAGAAGTCATTATCTTCTCCCTGAAAATCATGCCTCCAAAAGAAGAGATGAACAGCAGCCTGGTGGTTGGTGCATAAAGAACACTGGCTCTTAGGAGCCTGTGTTCCTACTCCTATCGTGAAGTGCTTCTTGAAAGATCTGGACAACAGCTTCAAGGTTCCCCTTCTTTTGGGCATGAAAAAAGACTTCACAGCTCAAGTGCCGCCTGTCTAGATCCTACCCATTTCTTTGCATACCTTTCAAGTGTAGAGGATTGACCTTTCATTTATCTTTCTTTTCCTTTACTTGGTTTGGGTCCCTCCCCCGTGTCCCCAGAAATGACTCAAATGTTCTCTCAGTCTAAGTGCAAAGCTATTTTTACCATCGTGTTTGGGAATCTCTGAGCACACATTGCTGGCTGCTGAAGTAAGGTCCAGGTGCCCAGGGTTCATGTTTCTTGCTGTCCACAATTTGAGGCAAGGCTCTTCGGAGTTTTGCCTTTTACTGGCAGGCTTGTACCTCCCGTTTCTTCTGTAGGGCCCCTTGTCTATGTTTCTGCAAACCAGTCTTGCATACTTTTCACTGTTTCTCTCTTTGTTTCTTTTTATCGCTGGTCCCCAGCTCTATCTTCTCAGCTAAGGGTTTATTTGAATCTAGTCACATAATGATCTAGCCTCAAACACTGGTGTTGGACCACAGAAATTTTATTACCAAACTCTCATCCGTTAGTCTCTTCTTTGAACATCCTCTTACTTTCACCATCACCCCCCAAAACACGGTTTTCCAAAAGTTTCTTTTCTTCCTGGAAATATCAACATCTTAACACTTCTGTCCCTAAGTGACTGCTCAAAGGCTCCTTACTGTCACACACCCTAAAAGGATGGCAATCTTCTTTAAAGTTCCTGAGTTACTCGTTTCTGTGAATTTAGCCACTGTTTTTGTCTCCAGTCAACTGAAATTTTAACAAGGGTATAAACACATGGAACACTATTATAGTATAGCTTCTACTTGTAATAGTTTCATTTTGATACCTTTAAAGCAAACAAATCCCTGAATTTGTCTCCAACAGGTTCTGTACTAGACTTTGCAGTCTATTTGGTATGATTAGCATGATTAGTTCAATTAAAGCCTAATGAATGAAGGAGGAAAATTGATAATCACTGAGTGAGCACTGTATATTATACACCAATGTGTGCATGTTTATTTGTATGTGTGATACTATTTCATGTCAAATGCTAACATCAAAATTATGAGGTATTGATCAGATACGCCACTTGATCTCTTAAAAAAATCGAACAATCAAACAATAACAACAAAAACCAAAACTAAGGCAATCAAACCCTAACAATGTCTTGCTCCCTTCCTGTCACAATATTCTCTATGTTCTTAAAGATGCATAGTTAAAATCTGCTGTTCAATAAGTTACCCAAAACATTTTTCTTCTGCTGCTAGCTGAGTTATCCACAGTCTTTTCTTTCTTCTCCTTTCCTTGGACAAGAATTAGACTTCTTTTCAAACTTTTGGGGGAAGATGAAAAAAGAAATGCATTTGAAAATAATAATAAAATACAAATGACAGGACAAACTATTGGGAAATATTCTATCATCCACCTAGTGTAAGATATTACGATGAATAAATTCGGGGTTCTTTCAGTGACAATGACAATGTTTATTCCTGTTGCTACTTATGTTCTCCAAGTTTTTTAAAGATGTATTTTAACTATTTAAAATGTGATGGTTTGAATTCACACCAACCTCTTTAGCTAGTTGATAACTTTTATGACTTCCTAGTGTTTTACGGAGAAATAACATAATTGCAATTATAAGCCTCTCACATTTTATAAACAAATTGAGTTCCAAGAGTACACTAGGTAGTTGTTTGGGGTCAGTGCATATTTTCCCACTGAGCTAATGTAAAAGGACAGCTATTTGCTCATGCTAGAATAGTCTTATTCTTCCTTCCCCATTCCTGTCTACAACTTCCAAAACAACAATCAAGAGGTAAATAAGTTAATAAAAAGTGAGTAAAGTAGGAGGTGGGAGCAGAAATCAGTTCATGCCATACTGATTCTATTTTACTGTACTATGGAAGTTCTGCACCATGGTGGGAATATGTATTCACAATTTAGGAGGGGATAATTCAATAGGAAAAGGCTGACTTGATGGGAAGAAAAGCCACCCTTAGCAGCCATTCACCAGTTCTCTGAACCTTCTTTATTTATAATTTAGAATCCTCATCTCCTACATTTCTATACTGACTGTAAAATAAAAGGATTATGTGAGAACCCCCATATTCTTTAGCAAGTTTGTGATGTGTGATATCTACTTCAGACATGTTAAAGTAAGCAGATTCTAGGAACAGCTTTGCATTAAAAAGCACTTCTACAGACCAACCTTTGAGATTCTTTAATAGTAATATTTTTGTCTTGTTTCTCTACTAATTTTAGTAATAAAAGCATTTTATATACCATGCTACATCTTTATTTTGAATTTATAGTAAGTGTGATATGATGTGTTTTGATATATACATGTTTTGTAGCATTTCAATCAAGTTAAACAATCTTAAACATTCATCATTTCTTCATGGTGAAAGCTTTTGACATGTCTTCTAAGAAGATATTCTAACACATGTGTATGTGTATGAATGTGTATGTAAGACAAAGTCATCCTCTAATATCTTATTTTATCGTTCTCTACTTTGGTTTGTTTATTTTGTAAGGGAAAGCCGCCCTTTCTAAACCTAGAGACCCCCAACCACGTTTTTTATGCTTCAAATGCCTGGCCAACAGGTCCTGGAAAACCTCTCGTCTCTAGTCTCTAGTGCAAGGCTTACTTACAATCATGTACCACCTAGCTCAGCATTTTACATGCGCTCTGAGAATCTGAAGTCAGCTCTTGTTCTCAGAAGGCAGCAGTTTACCCACTGAGCCCTCTCTCTAGACCCTTCTGTGTGACACACACACTTCACTATCCTTGTCTGCGGTGCCTGTGGTCTGTACGCCAGTCCCTCTTGGTCCAGTTTGCACTCAGTACCTACTGGTCAAGCTTTTCCTTTCTCCTACTTAATAGAGCTCCATTTTAAAAGTGATTTCACAATTTTAAAAGTTTCATTTTTATAACAAACATCGAATGTTCTTCCATTACATCCATTTTAAGGACAGACTACGAGAAACTGAGTTGTTAAGTTTGAGCAAACTCCTTTTAAGTTTTCCCACCCCAATTCCTGGGCCACTTTTGTCTTCTTTCTTCTACTTCTGTCCTTCTGTCAAAGTAATTAATTACTATAGATTTAAATTTAGTGAGAAGAGATAGAAGTATTAAAATTATGAAAAGAGTAATTAGGACACTACTTTAATTCTTTGAGCAATAATGTTATATGATTCCCCTGTTTGAAAGATAAGTTTTCAAGTTATCTTCTACATATAAGAGACAGCAGGACATGCGGCTAAAAACAAAAGCTCACTTCCACATGAAAAGCTAGATTGGACCTGATTTTCATCAGCCTTTAGTCTGCAGTCTTAATCTTGGTGGAAATTGAATGAAATAACGTAATTTAGGTGATGTGCTCTGTGTTGTCTTCCTAGTGTTTTCTCCCACCCCAGAGTCTAAAGATGGTTCTCTGGCTTCATAAGGAATCACACAGCTACACAACAGCAAATACATAAAAACCAGACAAGTTGCTCAAACTTAGCATTCAAAGGTCAGGTCTCAATGTAGGTTTTGAAGAGCTATCTTCCAGAATAAACAAAACGTCTTGAGTTAAGTTTTTAACTAATTCCAAAATTATATGACAGTGATTTTTGTATTGCTTCTTTTGCTTTAATTTAGTTTAGTTTTTGAAAATGAAAGCCATAGAGAATATAGCCTACAATCATCAGTGTTTGTGGTAGAATAAGATGTTACACTTCCCACCAGGTTTTGAGACACTAAATATAGAGTGTGGCTACTTGTTGGTAGTGCAGGTATTCCTTCAGAATTCTCAGGAAGGATAGAAAATGAAAGAAAGAGGAACAAGAGGTTAGGGGAGAAGAGAATAGCCAAACAGAGAGAGGAGAAACCCCCAGCTGTAGTTTATTGACCTTGTAATGCTTAGCCCCAATTAAAGTTTATGCTAAACATGAGAACTAATATTGACTGCCTAGCTACTTGCTGCATAAGTTGTATGCATGATAATATTTTATTGAACCCTTGCCTAAACCAGTTAAAGCAATCCCTGTCATCTTGCAGTAGTTCAAATAGCACTTTTCCATAGGCACAGAAATAAAACTCAACTCAGGAATGAAAGAGAGCTCTTTGAAATCTGGAGGCTTCCCACATTCCACCTTTGGGCTGGAAACCGTGTGTGTGTGTGTGTGTGTGTGTGTGTGTGTGTGTGTGTGTGTGTGTGTGTTGGACTATGGACACAGTGCAATAAAGAAAAAACATTTGTTTCATTATATGTACCATGGGTGCTTCCTTTTTCATCTGAATCCAGCAAACAACTTAGGAGCGTCAGTGGACAGTGGGAACACGAATAAAAATTGATGCAGAACAAAAGCACTTGGGATGAGGCCAAAAATACACTTGAAATGTCAAGCAAGTGTTTTGTTGCTTGTTTTTAACAGCTATTCTGAGTGCATTGTTACATGTATTTTCTCTTGCTTGTAGTTCAGTCCTAGCTTCATATGCCATTGCTCCAATTAGGAAATGGAGCAGAATTCAGACTTTAGTTACCACTTTCTAAAACAACAAGTAGCCCTGGAAGGTCACCATGGAAGCATCCCGAGTCATTTCAGACAGTAGCGTGGGACATGAGCACCCTTTAAGCCACTCCCCTCCCCAACACCCACCTCATCTTACAGATTTAGTAAAAGAGAGGAAAGAGATTGTTTACCTGCTTCTATTGAGGCTGAGGCCTGAAAGCCATGTGTAACCTTTGAAGCCCTTGTAATGGTTATAATCACAGGGATGGCATCTTTTTGACAGACAGAACAGAGAAAAGAGCCGAACCACTCTGGAAATATTAATGAGGCTATTTTGGAGCAATGGCTATTGCCTATGAGATCTCTCATCATGAGTCTATACTTAGAATTCAGATGAACCCTGGAGGGAGGGGAACCGGGCAGCGTTAATCCCCGGTTGTTTTGAAGTTGCCTGGTTAGCAGGTTCCTGTCTAAACTGTCCAAAATGGAAGCACTGAGTGTTTTCGGCGATGCGACTCTCTCTGTGTGTTTTGTTTTAACCTGTTTGTCATATGGACTGTCGCATCGCTCCGAGAGGTGACATTTCTCCCTTTTCTTTCAAACTGGATGTTCTTCTAGTGAGCGCTAGCTGTAATCAGTTTGGGAGACCGATGCTTCATGACAGCTAGAAGTTGGATTGAGTTTCAGGAGCTACTATATATAAAGCTGGGTCGACTTATGTCACCGCACTAATTAAATGCCATCTGGGTGGCTCCTCTGGGTTTTTGAGTCCATCACCCAGTTCAGATCAGTCAGAGGCCAAGGAGAACATGATGATGGACCTTTTTGAAACTGGCTCCTATTTCTTCTACTTAGATGGAGAAAATGTGACCTTGCAGCCATTAGAAGTGGCCGAGGGCTCTCCTTTGTATCCAGGGAGTGATGGTACCCTGTCCCCCTGCCAGGACCAACTGCCCCAGGAAGCCGGGAGCGACAGCAGTGGAGAGGAACACGTTCTGGCGCCCCCGGGCCTGCAACCTTCCCACTGCCCGGGACAGTGTCTGATCTGGGCTTGCAAGACTTGCAAGAGAAAATCTGCTCCCACAGATCGGCGGAAAGCTGCCACCCTGCGCGAAAGGAGGAGGCTAAAGAAAATCAACGAGGCCTTTGAGGCCCTGAAGCGTCGGACTGTGGCCAACCCCAACCAGAGGCTGCCCAAGGTAGAGATTCTGCGGAGCGCCATCATCTACATTGAGCGTCTGCAAGACTTGCTGCACCGGCTGGATCAGCAAGAGAAGATGCAGGAGCTGGGGGTGGACCCCTACAGCTACAGACCCAAGCAAGAAATTGTAAGCCCAGATGTTACCAGAGCAGGGAAGTGTAAAGACCGATTAAATGCCTTCGTGAGGCCTTAACCTCCACCTGCTTTGTGCCCACCCCTCCCCGCCCGGTTCCCTCTCTAATGAACCCCCAGTGACCCAAGAAGACCGAGCCCCTGCCCTAAGCAGGAAATGCGGTCCGGCCCAAGGAAGCAGGGGAGACACCCCCAAGCCGCCTCCTCCCCCGGAGTTTGTTTCTTTCCTAATCTGTTGCTTCGGTTTTCTTTCCAGCTTGAGGGTGCGGATTTCCTGCGCACCTGCAGCCCCCAGTGGCCAAGTGTTTCGGATCATTCCAGGGGGCTCGTGATAGCTACTAAGGAAGGTAATGTAAAGTAAAGGGCACTGGGCTGCACTGGAAGCATCCGGCTCAGCATAGGCCGAGCAGAAGCAGAGAGCGCTCAGCGCTCATCACGGGCTCAGAGATACACTGTCAGTGTCCAGAGCCTATTTTTTGTTTTGTTTTGTTTTGTTGTTTTGTTTTGTTTTGTTTTCTGCTCCCACGGACGCAGTCTTCCTGAGCCGCCTTTGTGGCCTTTTGTGGGACACAGCTGCACAGCTGCGGGTTGCTATAACGCTCTGTTTTTTTTTTTTTTTTTCTCACCCCTTGTACTTAGGAGGAGCAAGCGTGGATGCCTCAGCCACCAGCAGTCTCCAGTGCCTTTCTTCCATAGTGGACAGCATTTCCTCAGAGGAACGCAAACTCCCTAGTGTGGAGGAGGTGGTGGAGAAGTAACTCTGCCAGCATTTGGGACATTCTTCACTCAACAGAAAGACCTCTTATGGACTAATCATTTAGGTTAGGGCTCACGGACCCCAGAGTTTATGAAAGCGTATGAGACACACAAAGAACCCCTTAGCCACATCAACTGAAAGTCCTTTGCTCCTGGGCTTTTAATATGATTATTATAGATTCTTATTATTATTTGGAACCACTAGTGGCTTAGCTCTAGAACCCTAATTTTGTTTTTAATTTGGTTGGTTTTTTATAGCATCTTAACTTTTATTATGGTCACGTGATCCTTTGGTGTCGGTTGCAAATGAAGTTCATTCCTGTCTAAATCCAAGTGGGAACGTTCAATCCGAATGGTGTTTAATGAACTTTTATAAATAGTCTTAGTACTTTCGTTTTTATGCAAATCTAAAGACTATATTTTAAATGTGGAATTAAGCATTGTATATAAACTGTGTGAAGATTCTGGTATCGTAATATTAAAATATTAATACGTTTCTACATGTACAAAGAGGTGGCCTTAGTTTGATTTAACTAGAAAAAGAAAAATATGAGGGAATGCATACAAAACTAAAGAACAGCCATATTTGAACTTAGATAATACATGTGCCCAATTATTTGAGACTTTTCTCTCAGCCTAACTTAAAAGGAGGAAAATAAATGTTAGGGTGGTAGACTCAATTAAACTGAGCTCATTAATATTCCATGTAGATCCTGTACTTGTTTTTAATAGAAAGAACTATCCAGAAAGCATCCCTATTCTCCTATCTTTCTTTTCTTGTCTTTCACTTTTTCTTTTCTTATTATTCTATAGTTGGTAATAAGGGTGGGATTTGCTTACTCTGAAATTTAATTTTAAATGTCCTAAAATTTCTTCATTCATTTTTCTAGAAGAAGTTGAATGAATTCAACCCAAATTATTATATATTTTTTCTATTTTTTGGTGTTTTATGCTGTTTCCAAGTATAGATCTGAGGTACCCAAGGCCTATGTCTTGATAGCTGGTTTTCTTGAACTAGACTAGCCCCCAACAGACTGGAATATCTTCAAGTGCTCTTTGGCCTGAGTTTATTTTCCAAACAGAAAGATAAAAGAAAAGAACAATCTGTCTCTTGAAGAGGGGTGGGTGTCTTTGAAGGGGGTGGGGTTGCTTCAAGAGATGGAAGGGTTAAATGCTTGGGAGCTAACGATAACAACACACATGAAACCTCTTAGCTGGACCAAACAGCAAAGCCCCAGAGACCCGGAAGCCCCAGGAGCTCTACAACATGAAGATTTTACAACGTGTGCCGCGTCTGTTTATGTTGTAACCTCAGAGGAAGAGAAAAACGACCACCAAGAAACACAGCGGGACGTAAAGAGAAAGCATGCAGTCTCTACTAAACCGTGTCTTCTGTCTAACGCTCGAATTTTCAGTTTGTGACATTTGCATAAACATTGAGGTTCAGTCTCTCTAACCCAGAAACGTTTTGAGCATGTTTGTCAACAACAACAACAACAAAAAGTTTGGATTTTGAATCATTTTAGATTTTGGTTACTGCAGTTGGGTATACTTTTGTTCGACTAATTAATTTTCTGAGTATATGAAAACGTCTGGGTTCTTCTAAAATTCTTCAACATTCAGAAAGTTCGGTTGAGGTGACTGCCATTGGCACGTAATTCCTTTGGAAGCTTTGAGAGAGAGCAGGTGGCTGTGCTCCATACTTCTGGGTCTCTGTGAGGACGCTGTAAACCAAATCCAGGCTGCTCCTGTACAACCCGAGCCAACCCTTCTCCCATCTAGTGCCCATACCTTGTGTATGAAACAAAGGGAGGGAGGGTTCTCCCTGCCCTTGTGGGCTTGTGAAAATTCACCAAGACAGCACATGCTAAGTGTTGAGTCAAGAAGGCACAGACTGACACCCATACCAATGCTTTTTATTTTGTATTAGTAAATCTCAAATTGGCCAACAAGAGGTATATCACCCAACACCGCAGTTTCTTACTTTTGCTGGCTTTGGCTAGGGAGAATAATCATCCCGAGCAAAGAGGATGAGCTGTCCTTAGTTTTGTATTAATGTAATCCGACCATAACCAGAGAGAACGGCATTTGTTACTGCTACTTCAGAGGCTTCTTGGAGTGGAAACTTCTCATCTGGTGAGTATAAAGTCAGGACTCAAAAGCAGGGAAATATTAATAGCTGCAAGATTATGCCCTGGACTACTTTGTGTCCAGAAAGAGAAGCCTTGGAAAAGGGGCAAAGACATCTATAGTCTGTAGAATTATTTGGATCTCTTAGACAATTGTTTCTGAGTAGCTAGCTAGCAAACTCCAAATTATAGCATAACTTTCAAAAATAAATGCCAAAGCATTTACTAGTCATGGGTAGTATTTATTACCCAACCAAAATATGGGTAACTATATCTGGGTGGTCTCTGTCTTTACTAAGCATACATATGATATATCTATGAATTTTTTGAAAACCCAAGGATTTGCCCCCAAATGTGCTTCTATGCCAATATTTTCAAAAACTGAATTATTTGTGTAATTGGCATATCATAATTGATCAGGGAAACATATTTATCTTAGAATTACATTATTTACAATAAGATTTCTATCATGAACTATTCTGTAGCAGAATGTGTCTATCAGCTCATGGTCTTTTCTCGCTGATGGATGTTGTTGAGTCTTGGCAGACCAAATCCTGCCTCTCTCAGCTGGGTAACCTGAGAAACGTTTAGAGTGAGGTTGCCTATGGGAGCCTCTTCTTTAAATAGAGAAAATATTTTCCAAAGAGTTCATGTGACCTCCAGAGCTATAGATGATATGTTAGGGTTTCCAATGAAATCCTAGGTCTATTTGTGATTAAACTGTTTTTGTTTGATATTAATGATGATAATCTTTAACCGAGGCCAAAGCCAAAATAAACAGGGCTATAGGAGCAGAAAATTAAGACAGAATAGCTCAGTAAAGATAAGGACTCGGGGATTGAACTTAAATCTCTTTTAAGAGGTTCATACACTGCAATATATCAGATCATCAGTGGCTTTCTTTTATGCTATTACCGAAATAATTCATAGATATCAAATGTCAATAAGCTCTCTCTAGCTAGCTTTCATCATCATACCAGGATCATGGACTTCAAAGTCTGGACACTGGGTAAATTTGCTGATGTCAAATGATGTCAATTTTGTGCCAAACTCTTTCATGAGTTTTTTTGAGGGGAGGACGGAAATTTGGGGCTCTTAGCAGCTATTAAGAGGGGCAGGGAAAATCAGGATGCTTCTGGAAGCCACTTTCAAAATTATAAAGACATTGTTCTACCATTCACATTCTCCCTTTGGAAACATCTTCTTTCTTCATTCAGAGACCCTTCCTTTCATATATAGGCATAAAAAGTGCTTTTATAGATGATTTTAAATATCATGTATCTCATTGTCTGATCATTAGCAAGCAAGCAATAATAGCATGATATTTCCTTGCCCGAAATTCTCCATTCAGTTCCAAAAACAAATCAAGCCATTCCAAGATGATCCTTGGTACTAGAGAATTCTTTCTGCAAAAACAAGGTGTTTTGCAAGCCTGGTTACAAGTCATGCTGTGGAATGAAATGTCCCTGCCATGTGCCAGGGGGCATGTGCCAGGGGACAGGTTACCCTCTCTCCTTTCCTCTCAAGGCTGCTAAATGCCCTGATATAGTCCTTTGATCTCTCCTGGGAGTCTTCGAATTCAAGCAGAGGCCAATGTCTTCCTCAGATGTGTTGTCCACAAATTCTTCTTACAACTCTAGCAGGTACTAGTGTGTTGACATAGGTGTGCCCAGCTCCCAGAGCCGGGTACAACTTAAAACTGTTTAGCAGGTTGGGAAGACATGCACAAGAAGCAAAAGCAGAATTCTGCAGGTAGCGGCAGAAGCATGGGGAAAGACTCGTGTGTGTGTGTGTGTGTGTGTGTGTGTGTGTGTGTACACATGTATTATGTATATATGTGTGTCTTTGTGTCTCCACGTGTTCTTACATGAACCAAATATACATTTCCTACACTTTCCTCTTTAATTTGTCTGATTTTGTTTTCATTCAAATCACACACTCCCCCCCTCCCCATGGTCTGTCGTGTAAAAGAACAGCCCAGCCTTCTGAGTGGGGAGGGAGCCTTTCTCCTCTCTCGGGCGTGGGTTTTCTTCTTTTTGTGCAGACTGCCTCAGGGTTTTTGATCTCCCTCTGTTTTAGCTGCGGCTATGGCTTGAAAGTTTTTGCCTCATTTTTTTTATTCTTGTGTTCTGAGATCCGGTTTTCATCACTTGATTCCCATGGGCCTTCAACCCGGACCCTGTCTCCCCTCGGCAGGACTCATTAAGCAGCCGGCCGCTTGTGTTTTCCCCGGCTTCTTTAGTTCCACTCTGCCTGCTGCACTCTGGTAAATTTGTTTGGAGATCACCTTACCAGAGACAGCCTCTAACCTCTGAGAACTTCTGCTACTGACAGAAGCCCCTGAGTGACAGCCTCCTCCCAGCCCGGGAACCCAAGGAAAGACTCCAGTGTGTCCGACTTTGTACTTGTATGAGCTGAGGAAGGCCCTGAAAACTCAGGGAGAATGACTGTATGAAGCAAAAAAAGATTACCTCCGGGTGCTTGGTGCCATTTCTGAGGACAAAGAGACTCCTTCGAATGCCTTGTGGACAAGGTGAAATTACCCAGCCCTGGAGTTAAAGCTTACCTTTTGAAAATAAATAAATAAAATAAAACGACAGAATCCTTTCTGATATCGAGTGAATATGTAAAAGTGGTGAGGAGTAGTAAACCAGCCATTCCTGGCAGAGTCAAGGCGGTAGCTGTTAGGTATGTCCATGGAACACTGAGAGGGGTCCCTGGAAGGAGCTAGAAGACACGAAGGGAAGACTTCCTGGCTTCCACTTCAACTCTAAGGATCGAGTTGGCATCCCAATCACCACGTTGTTTTAGCTACTTTAAATACAAGAAAAAGGGAGGGAAGTAGGAAGGAAGAAAAGAAGACAAGGAGGAGAAGAAGGGAGGAGAGGAGATGGAAGGAGAGGAAGAGGGGGAGGAGGAGGAAACCATGGTTCTGGGTTGTGCGGTTGATGGCCAGAGCCTCTCTTCCACTCTTGCTGTGGATTTGGGGATGAGAATATCTACCTCCCCAATATGATGTACTCCTGGGTACAGTTATATGCATCTACATAAATGAAGCGGGAGCCTTGCTTGTTCTCAGGGGTGTGGCTTTTTAATCTGGTGTTTTCCTAAGCCGGCATTCATTTCAAAGGCATACATTCGTAACTAGGCCCCGTTAAGGTACAGTTGGATCTCATTGGCGAGATGATTATGTAGACCCTGGGTGTGAGACAGGCCCTGGTTTTCATCAGAAATCTGTCTTCAAGGTGACAGTCCAGGTCAGAGGGAACAGAGACAGACACATCCAGCAAGTACAGTGAATGACACTGGAACTCTGGCTTTCAGGTCCTTCCTTGCAGTGCCTGCCTGCACAGACAGCTACAATTTTTTCAGGCCCCTGGTTGCTTTATAAAATTGACTTTGATTCGTCATGATCATCACCATCATCACCATCATTGTCACCATCATCATCATCATCACCATCATCACCATCATCATTATCATCATCATCACCACCACCACCATGGCCATCATTTTCAGAATAGAAAGTGCCCCTCCAAGAGAGAGAGGGAAAGCAAGAGAGAGAGAGAGACAGAGAGAGAGAGAGACAGAGAGAGAGAGAGAGAGAGAGTCGCTTTGGAGCCACAGCACTTACTCAATTAGATGACTCTATGAACTGCGAACTGTCCATTTTTACAGTGGGGCTACAAATCGAGGTCCAAAGCCCCAGAGAACTTGTATCCACCTTAAGTAATGATGTTTCCTGAACATGCACAGCTTCCTTCAAGAGATCTGAAAATGATTTAACAGTGGAGGAGAGACTGTAAAAAACTGAGGAATAGGCTCTATTTTTATTTTTAAGAATGTTGACTTCCCCCTTTTGTCTTGGGCCCACCAAAGTTTCAAAAAGACCTGTCTGCAAATTGCATTTCTGGAAGGCTTTTGTCACCAGCGTGTGTGAAGTCACTCTGTTAGAGGAGCTGGAAATTTTACACTAGCCCAGGATCTCTGTGGCGGCAGCTGGGACGCATCTGTAACGGTGTTAGCTGGCCTGAAAGCAGAAAATTAGCGAGCCTGAAGCCTGGCTGGCTGTTTAGTCTGTAGAACTGATAGGGCGGAGCAGAAAACTCGGGAGAAGGGAAACTCCACTCCACACTGGGAAGGGGGTTTACTGTGAGAAATTGGACTTCTGCCTTCGCCCAGCCACAGGCGTGGGAATCTCACGGTGCAGGTACTAGCTTAGGCCGGCCAGAGGGAGAGCAAAAGGCAAATGTGTAAGGAAGAAAGCTGGGAGGGACGGGATGCTGAAGGGTCACCTGGTCCACCTGATGACATTTCCTTTATAGAGCTGCAGAAAAAAAAATATGACCTCATTCAGGCCTGAAAAGGAAGCCCCAGCGAATGTCGCACCCATGAAAGAACCAGCTCATCAGAACTCCTTGAGTCTTTAGCAAACAAATTTTGAAACAGGACACTCGAGGTTCACCCCATGAATGAAAATATCACTTCAATGTAGCAACTACTACCAGGTAATAAAGAAACGGTAAAGAAAATGGGAACAACCCCCAACACCCCCAGGAAGGCAGCAACTCCTCCAGACTCTGGGTTCCCTTTTGGTGCCAGATGGAAATACGGAGTTTAATGCCTTATTGTGATGTTGCCGCTGATTGTGTTAAAGGGTGATCGATTTCAAGAAGCCCCCTCCCCACCTTAAAGGATCCCAAGATTTGGAATAGCCAGAAGACCACTGAGCAGGTTGGACTGCCGTAAAACCCTGCCTGCCAAAGGGGCCAGTAAAGAGCAAATTGTCTCTAGAAGGAAGGCAGAAGTTTGCCCAGACCACCCCTGTGGGGGTTGTGGTGGGATATGCTAATAATGCCCAGCTACGGGGACCAGCCTCCCTTCCCATCCCCCAAGAATATATAAAGAGCCCCAACCTCAGCCAATGACCGACCCTGACCAACAGGCATCTGTCCTTGTTAATTACAGAGAAACAATCCCAGCCCCCGAGCTCCGCCTGGGATTTGCTGGCCTGCAGCAGCCGGGGAGTCCCGTTTCTCCCTCTCGGCTGAACTCAGGTGTCCCACCTGCCTCTCTGAAGAATGGACATGATGGACGGCTGCCAGTTCTCCCCTTCTGAGTACTTCTACGAAAGCTCTTGTATCCCCTCCCCGGAGGGTGAGTTTGGGGACCAGTTTGAGCCAAGAGTGGCTGCCTTCGGAGCGCACAAAGCTGAGCTGCAGGGCTCAGATGATGATGAGCACGTGCGAGTACCTACAGGCCACCACCAGGCCGGTCACTGCCTCATGTGGGCCTGCAAAGCCTGCAAGAGGAAGTCCACCACAATGGATCGACGCAAGGCCGCCACCATGCGCGAGCGCAGACGCCTGAAGAAGGTCAACCAGGCCTTCGAAACGCTCAAGAGGTGCACCACGACCAACCCCAACCAGAGGCTCCCCAAAGTGGAGATCCTCAGGAACGCCATCCGCTACATCGAGAGCCTCCAGGAGCTGCTGAGGGAGCAGGTGGAGAGCTATTACAGCCTGCCCGGACAGAGTTGCTCGGAGCCCACCAGCCCCACCTCCAACTGCTCAGATGGCATGGTAAGCCACAACTCCAAGACCCACTCTCTCTTACCCAGGTCTGTGTGAAAATCCTCGTATCTCACCTAAGCCAGGTACAGTGGGACCGTTGCTTTAAGAGACGCATTCACAGAAAGATGCAAAGAGAAAAAAAAAAACTTGTATAAGATTTTACTGTGATTTTTCTAGCTAGTTCTGTATGTATGTACATGCTAGTAAAAGGTTGTCATGTACCCCAGGTTAATTTAAATGATTAATTAGGCATTATCACTTTTATTTCCAAAATGTATCACCGTGGACCCTGATATACAGCTACCCCAAGTTTATACCTCTGAGGAATTAGAATCCCTAGCATGGTCCTGATTCCTGCTCTAAGGCCAAGATTTGGACGTTGGTTCATGTTTTTCCGAGGGTATCTGCTCCAGTGCCGCCAAGTTTTAACGTGTTTTTGCCCTGGGAAAGTGTTCTCTCCCAGGCAGCGTTAGTACGGCTTTCTTCGACTGCAATCCATTTTGCATGGTTATAACCCAGTGCACTTTGCTGCCGGATCCCATGGTCTTCCCTCTGTTTTCCTCTTCTTCCAGCACGGAGACTGACCTTGGTGCCCCGGCAATTTAGAGACAGCAGCCCCTTCCTAAATCAGTGCTGCTGCGGAGCAAGTGAACTCACTGCAGTCAGTTTACTGAGCTAGGGGCCGGTACAATTTCACCCTTGGTCTGTATGTCTTCTGCCAGAGGCTTGAAAATACATTCTTGTGTGTTTTGTGTTACAGCCTGAATGTAATAGTCCTGTCTGGTCCCGAAAGAACAGCAGCTTCGACAGTGTCTACTGTCCTGATGTATCAAACGGTAAGAACTGATAACTTCAGACACATTTAAGGAACATTCAGTCTTGCAACTCAGTCTGCCCTTGCAAATAAACAGGGAAAAGGAATGAAAGTGATGGCTCACATGAGGAGGCTTTGACAGAGTAAACACACATTTTCCAAATTACACTAACAGACAGACAGACACACCGCACGCATGCTTGCACGCACACACGAACACACTCCCTCCTGCTTGAAATATTGCCAGGGGTCTTCTGCCCTCCACACCCCACCCTCAGGAATTGCTAGATATTTGCAGCAAATTTTTACATCGGGCCCTCTGTGATCACCTGACCTACATTGTCAAAGGTGCTGACCTGCAGTTTAAAGGGGCAGCGTAAGCAAACCTGTCTGTGTGGGGATATTTTTTTTTTTTTTGTCTTAACCACTTTTCTCCTTGTACTGTTAGCCTGTGCAGCAGATAAAAGCTCCCTGTCCAGTTTGGATTGTTTGTCCAGCATAGTGGATCGGATCACATCTGCAGAGAGAAGCGAGTTGTCTCTTCAGGATACAGCTTCTCTCTCTCCAGTTGCTAGCACCAATTCACAGCCGGCAACCCCAGGAGCCTCCAGTTCCAGACTTATCTATCATGTATTATGAACTATCATCAAGGAGGAAGGATGCCCCACATGTCCGAAGGGAAGACAAGTTGTGGATAATATGTGCTGTTCAGTTGTAAATATTATCTTGCCACTTTATAAGAAAATGTATTTAACTGAAAGTCACATTTGCAATGATGGCCTCTCCTCTTCCTGATCTTTCTCTTTGTCTTCATTTATAGCTTCCTTTTGTTTCGATTCATAATTCCCAAACTATTTTTCTGATGGGGGTAATAACGGACAGTTGCTTATAGTAATTCTTAACTTATACATATATAATGTAAATATTGCTCATCAAAATAACTTTGGAATTTAGATCTCTATTTTTGTCTTCAAAAACATTTTAATAGCTTAGAATCCATTACAGGGAATTAAAAATATATTTAACTTTTGCTTTTCTCTTTAATCTTTTGTTCATATTGTATCTAATGAAAATATAACAATGCTGCCTGATGGTATATATTTCCATCTTTTCTTGTAAGAAATACTTCTTTTCTATGTAAGCAATAAATAACACATTGCGGATAATTTCAAAATATAAAAATTTAGTGAATTTCACTATAAATAAAATTGTTTACTGAAATAAATACTTTGTTTCTTGACTTTTAAAAATAATTTCCATAGTGGAATTAGAAAATCAAGAACATGACGCCTTTAAGTTCAGCTTAAAGATGATCGCACAGTTGGCCTTGAAGATAAATATAAATATAATTTATGAATTTCTTTTAGATCTTGTTATGCTGCCTATGAAAATGAATTATTTCCATTTTAAACAAATTTAAAATATTTCAAGTTAAAAATGATAATATTTCCAGAGTACACACTAAATCTCTCCTGCTATTCCATACAATGTCCAGCTGTATACGGAAAAGGATAGTAAACCTTTTCAGGCTGATATCAGTTATTTAAGTAAAAAGATTGAACAATAGTGTGTCTTTTTACTATCTACAATACTTTGCCAATCATGAGCTAGGTTTTATTAACTTTTCCTATAACTTGATAAACATACTATTATTATCAATAAAACATTTAGGGGAAGTAGATATTTTTTCTTATTATTAGAAAGCCAGCATAAGAAATCTTCACAACTAGATAGCAAAATGAGATATATGGTTTTGTCTCTCATTTTTATAGTATTTTAGGAGTTTCCAACCACACTATGAATGTTTGCGCATATGTGTCTGTGAAATGGCCGGGTATCTTTGAGTGCTCCCTTAATGCTCTTCTGGAAGATATTGAGATGAAAAGTGGATGATCAAGCAGAAAATTAAAATGAGAAAGTCATTGGGACAATTTTTTAAAAGTGTTCCACTGAGAGGGATAAAAAGAACCCACCCCTGAAGTACAGAACATAGCTGTTGATAGAGGCCAAATATAAGTCCTTCATCCTCCAACTTGTTTTATTTTACTTTTTGAGACAAGTTTTTGCTGTGTAGTTATTGCTGGTCTCAAACTCACAGGCTCTCTGTGAGACTGCTGGAATTTTTCTGCCTGTGCCTCTGGGGAGATACACTGTGCACGACCCAACACAATCTCTAACTTGACTATTAGTGAGAAATTGCTTAAAGTTTAAGACTGCATTAGAGCTCAATAAAAAAAATCAATAAAAATGATTGCATTTCTAACCAATGCATGTAGTCTCTACGGCAGGCTGGCAGTATTCCTGCTCTCAGAAGGCTTTGCCAGATCTCTGTTTGGTTTTATTGTGTGTGTGTCCAGTCATGAGGCTCAAAGGAATATACAGGGAGGAGAAGGTTTGGGACAGAAACCAATTGTTACTAATGCCACTATCTTAGCATGATGATACCATAGTATGGATGGCTACTTCTACCAGAAAAACCTTTGTTTCCCCTGACCTGGGTTCCACGTGGTTTAACAGAAATTTGGCTTATTAACTTGTACTAGGCACATTTTTTTTAACTTGGTGTTTCTGCATAGAATGTGGAGACCCATTGTTCTTAGCAAAATAAGGAAGGACAGACTTACTCAAATGCTGGTTTTCTTTAAGGTCAGGTTTTAAATGTAACCATAATTGGTTGCTGAGAAAGAAATAGTCTCTCCAGAGAAAAGTAGACCAATTAGTTATCAAAACACTAATGGTCATTCTGATAAGCATATACATACAAGTAATATGGGCTAAGAAGATTGTATTTATGTATTTAGGAATATATACACTTTTTTTCTTTATAAAGAGGCCATGTATTTGGAAAAGAGCAAGAAGGGAGTATATAGAAGGATTGGAATGAGGAAAGGGAAGGGAAAATGATATTATTTTATTATAATCTCAAAAAGTATTAGGATTAATATTATTTAAATATTTAATAATTAAAATATGAAAAATTTTGAAAGACAAGGAAGGTAATTTTTGTAACTCCCTACAAAATTTAAATAAAATGCTGTAGAAAATGTTAATGAAGCTTCTCATTCAAATGTAATAACACTGACTCTGCCTACAAAGCTATTTCTGTAACTGTACAAATGCATTTAATATGTTAATGGGTAATAGAAAGTATTATTTTAAAGCATATAATTTATTTAATTAATATAGCTATTACCTTATAAAGCATTCAAAGTATTTAAAATTCTCCCTGTGATCTAGATTCAAAAGGTAAGTAGAGACCAAACTCTCAATGTGAAGTAGTTCAGGGACTCCTGTTTCTAACATTATCACATGGAAGCCTGGAGTCTGCTTATTCAGTAGCCCACCATAACACGCTATCTACACTATTTGGGAATTGGTCTCCTAATGATTCAGGCCCAGAGAAGTTTCCTTTACTCTGAGGAAGCAACAGGGTGGGTGAAGAAGTAGCATAATTGATACATGTGGAGCACAGGACATTGTCATCTGTAGATCTTAGGAAGTGGACGGCTAGTTGGGCTGCCTCTGAGTTTGCATTAGACCACGTCACCTCAGCTAAGGGACTAACACACATTTCTGGTGGTAACAAACAGTATTATTCCTTAAACCAAAAACCTACCAGTGTCCAAGGAAGGATCCTAGAGAGCTTCCCTTTTCCTCTTGTCCAGGATGTAAGGTCATGGAGCTACATATGAAAATTGAATCTATGACAACGTGGAGTTTGACAGGCACTGTATGGAAGCGACTTGCTATACTCAAGCTTGTGATCATCTTCAATTTCCATTCATTTGAGGAATGCATGAGGGTGATATGGGTGGCTATTTAATACCCATGCATTTAAGACCCACGCATTCCTCTTTAGGACAGCTTTCTTACTGTTATTTAATCTGAGAGTGGTATTTCCTTCAAGTCTCCCGTTGGTGTTGTTAGATTAAAAAAGTAATTTAATTCTCTGTTTATTTATGGGAATAATATTTATGTGCAGCTATCTGTTATTCCAGAAAAGTTCTGCTTGAGTAACAAAATAATTCTGAAAATATTAGCACTGAACGTCCCCCACATTGCCCATAAAGTATAGAATATCATATTTTTTTACTTAAAGAATTGTAGTTATAGGCATTTTAGCTGGCTAGTGATTTACTTTGTAAAATGATTATAAAAATTGACCACTAAAATTATTATAGCTATAAAATCTTATAAAAGTTATCATTTGAAAACCATAAATTAAGATAAATCTTAACTATATACCAATTGATACACATCAATATAGATTAAGTATGAAATAATGAAGAAATGACTAATAATAAATTTTTATCATTGTACAAATAAGAATTTGAAACATAAAGAGTTATAAATTACTGAGAATACATACAAGTTCTAGAAGGATTCCTTCACATCACATGTTCCAAGAGACTCAGGCAGACATTTTAAGGCTTCTTATGATATAACAACAAAAATCAATATTTCTGCTGTATTTTCTGAACTAGTTACTTTTCTTATTTCTGTAGCAGAAACAACAAAAAAAACCTGGGCTCAAAGAAACATAAGGAAGAAAGTGTTTATTTTGATTTATACTCCTATGTGGCTTGGTACTCAGGTGGCAAGAGAAAGCAGTAGCTGGACACCTTGCATCTCATGAAACTGACAATGAGCAGGGATTGAGATGGGATTACAGACCACAAGGCCTGCCTCCAGAAGCACACTTCCTCCAAGGAAGACCCACCTCTTTAAGATTGCATAGTCTTCCCAAACAGTGTCACTACCCTCTGAAGATCTAGTGTTTAAACAAGCTGGGGTCCATTGGACATTCAAACCACAGTTCTTTGAGTGAAGCAAATTATAAAATCCAGGCAAGGAATAGAGAGCAGAAACTTAGTTTCCTTCTTCCAGTGGCGACTGGAAATCTCCATTCCTTACCTTATACCCAGTTCATTCCATGACTTCTGCTTTTATACGTGATAGTCTTAAACTTTATTGACTGCTTATGTCCTGGTCAGTGTCACACTGCTGTGGCAGATAATTTCTCTATGTAAATGTCTCCAGTGATTTTCTAAACGTCCCATGATAGTCTCCAAGACATCTCCAACTCAACATACTTCAAACCAGGCTCATTATTGAATCTGACCTGTCTCACTGCAGGGCTTCTAGAGCTGGGTCAAATGCAGTACTCATGAAGTGCACCAAAACCCCTCTCTGTTTGTGGATTTGGCTCCTATTCACACAATGAGTGACGACATAAGTTATTGTTGTTGCACAGTTTTATACAATTCCATTGTCTGGCTACTCTTATCAATAGTCTCAAAATATAAGATAATCATGTCATCTTCTCTTTTAGCTTTATGAGCATAGGGTAATGACAAAGCAACTCGACAACAAAGGTTTGGAAATGTTTATTTCAGTCTCTTGTCTATCTCCGTTGAGTTCCCT
>NW_026067906.1:8121365-8143732 GCF_014885135.2 Alexandromys fortis | reverse complement strand
CAAGAGGATAACTATATGTTTTTTCTTGGGTTCACCTTCTTCTTTAGCTTCTTTAGGTTCACCAGGTATACACTCCGTGACCTTTATTTATGGCTAGAAACCAATTATGAGTGAATACATCCCATGTTCATCTTTTTGGGTCTGGGTTACCTCGCTCAGGATAGTGTTTTCTATTTCCATCCATTTGCATGCAAAATTCGAGAAGTCATTGTTTTTTACAGCAGCATAGAGTTCCCTCTTTCTTATTGAGTCCTGTTACTTCCGCCCCAGCCATGGCAGGGGTTATTCTCAGCCATCATGATTCCCTTACACCTTCTCTTTGGTCTGAAAACTAAAGCTCTTTCCTGCTTCCCTGTTTAATCCACATTCTCTTAGAGATCTCAGCTCTGGCCTCAGTTCTGGGCTACTCCTTTTCAGATTTTGGCCGCCCCTCTTTAAGGCAACTTTTTGGACTTCTTCTTCTGGAGGACACCACATTGATGGCAAACAGTGTAGGGCCAGAAGTCCTGAGCTCAAGTAATTTTCCTGCTTAGCTGTTGTAGTTAGGATTGCAGATGTGCACCACTTCACGCAACTTAGACACCAATTATACGACTTCTCTGAGCTCCCTTACAGGCTCGAGTCCCCTTGTTCTTTTTTTTCTCAGTATACGCATCCTTTGGCTGTTCTTGGTGCCCTCGTAAATCTTGCAAGATGACTTGACTCCAGAACTCTCTAGGTGAACTGCCACACTTGACATCTTCCAAATGCTAATCTACAGGGTTTTCTTCATTAGACCCTGCATATTTTCAGCTGTCAATTATGTATTTCTCTTCTGATGATAAATGCAAGAAGGATAGAACTGACAGCCTTTAGAGACAGTTTTTATATCCCTGGTTTTTTTTTGAGGATATTGATTTAGTTATTTGGAACATAAGACAAAAGCTTACTATGTAGACCATACTGGACTCAAAATCATGGAGACTTGAAATATACCTGACTCTGTCTCCGCCTCCTGAGTACTCAGATTAAAGAACCACTATGCCTGACTTACCAAGTTTCATATATGATCAACCTGAGCATTTTTTTATTTGTTCGCTTTATGGAGTAACTTTTTTTTTTAAAACTCAAATTGAACATCCTACAATCAATGGGAGTTTATGACGAAGGAAATTAGGTACAAAAGCAAGGAATAAGAATTTTTATTAAACACATTCTTTTTACCACACAGTATGGTTTACATGCATTGGTATTTCCGCAAATAATTATCTCTATTCATAGAGCTATGACGATCACTTGGAACTATCATGGGGTCAGAGTTCATTACATTCAACTAAGAATGGAAGCTGCTCAAGGCAGTGGATATTCCCACCTTTTTTATTGCCAAGGTAAAACTTAGGATGTATGCGACCTGATCAATTTGCAAGTGGAAATATTGAAGATTCTACTAGAATGTTATTCAGCCTTGAGAGGTCAGTGGAAATGTGAGGCCAGGCCAAGCACTGGAGGCAAGTAACTGAGATTTTGTAATGGCATTTCAGTATTTTGATGTGGTAGAGTCGGGAGAGGGTGAACTGGGACGAGGATTTTGTAATAGCCCATGTATGAGGTAATGTTGTCTTTTGACCCTCACTGAGTGTCTAGTACTAGGTGCTTCTCATTGAAAGTTGTTGGCTAAACCACTGAAGTTGTTTCTGCATGATTCTAGACATCTGGATATAGAGGGTAGGATATACATGCTACCATCCAGATGTCACAGTTACATGACATGTCACCGTTGAACCTTTAGAAACACCAAACTGAATGGCTATAGTTTTGCTTTCCACCCAGATGAGTACTTTGAGTTCTGCTTAAGCCAGTCCCCATTACAATACAATCCCTTGCCTTCCTCCTAGGGAATGCTTAATCAGGTTGGCATTGCTGCCAAACACTAGGACCGGAATTGGGGTACAGCAGGCAGATCAAACAGGAGAGCCAGTAAATAAAGAAGAAAGTAAAAAAAAAATGATGTGACCAAGTGTTATTTTAAAGATTATTTATTGTAGTTTGTTGCCTTTTAATTCAAAACGTTTTCATTGGGTTTGTGTCTCAAGCTTATAGGCTTACACCTCTCAAAGTATTATTTTTTTCACATCAAAGTGTACTCTAAAAATATTTCACAGATAATTAAATGTTAACACTTTCCTTCTGTTAAGATGTGTAGTCAGTTAAAATGTGTTATAAAAACAGAGCACCGAAATCTCACCTGCCACTCACTAAAAGTGAGTATCGTCTTCCAAATGACTAAAATAATCAGTCTCTAAGAGTTCTAGCCTTAACAAGACCATATTGTTATAACTAAACACTCATAGTGATACAAGTGTCTTTTTGTTTGAGAAAAACAATCTATAAATAAAACTTAAAAACATGAGAATTTATAATCAAAGGTTAATTCATAACTTTTTCATGCTCCAGTGGATGGCCTCATATGCAGCACTAATTTGACTTAGTGGGTTATTTAAAGGAAGAGAGAGGAGAAAAAGAGAATGCAGAGAGAGAGAGAGAGAGAGAGAGAGAGAGAGAGAGAGAGAGAGAGAGAGAGAGAACACACATGGGGAGCAGATTTGGCAGAAATTGTAGGGGAGAAATGAAGTAGTCTTGTTACCTATACACATAAAGTTCTTAAAAATAAATATTAACATGATAATTTCTTTAAGTTTAGTAAATCACATGTGCAAATGATAATATGCATGCTCTGTTGAGAAATGGAAGTTTAGTTAAACAGATGAATCTGTGTCTGACCATAAAAGAATCATTTCGGAAATGTTGAACATTTCATAAATGAGAACAAGTCTGAAATTTTTTCACCCAATTTTCTATCAGTCACACAAGGGTATAAAATAAATGCTCATTGAATCAATCTCTATTTTCTCATATTAGTGTGTACACATAAGTAGTTCCTCTATTCAAGGAATTTAAATTTCTTTTTATATCTGACGGTAGATCAAAAGCCCATCCTGTGTGAAATGCTATCGTCTCTTTCAGAAAGACAGGATATAGTGCATCAATTGTCTCATGTAAATTTAGAATCTACTCACCATGAAAAAGCAAGTGCCTGCTACAGAGACACCATTTTCCAACCATGGAGTTAGAAATAGTTACATGGAAATAGTCTATCAACATG
Source organism: Alexandromys fortis (assembly GCF_014885135.2). NCBI lineage: Eukaryota > Metazoa > Chordata > Mammalia > Rodentia > Cricetidae > Alexandromys > Alexandromys fortis. The sequence continues at coordinate 8,140,590 of NW_026067906.1, read as the reverse complement.
TGAGGGGTGAGAAGAATTTTCTATAAAGAATTTCAAAGTCTTTCATGCTTGTTGTGTGTGAGAGAAATGTCTTCCATTGATATACTGCCAAGTCAAAGCATCTAAGAATCCTTTTAAGATTACAAATAAATAAGAATCATTTCACCTACCTCTGGGATGTGACAGCTGTTCGGAGCAACATTGCATGACTGTGCCAAACAGGATGACTGGCTTAACTCATTAAAAATAGAGCCTCCAATTCCAATACCACAAACCCCACTACTATTGAGAAACAATATTTCAAATGTTATATTACAATCATCTTAAGCTACAGGCCTAATGTTATTCATGGATAGAACTGGTATTTTTCTATTTAACAAATAATCTAATTAAATTTGAGAAACAGAAATGATAAAATCTTATTACCAATGCCAAAATTAAAAATACACACACACACATATATATATATATTCTTATGCTTCTGTTTTTGTAGGAAGGTGTTCAGTTTTTCTGCTTCCATGTTTTCTTCTGATACAGTGTCTTCATAGCCCAGGATGTCTCAAAATGGGTGAGCAGCTGCCCATGGTCTTGGCAGGTGCTGGTCTAAGGGTACCTCATACAGCAAAACTCTAGATCTTAATCAATATTACTTTATATATCACACAGCCTAATTTTTCTTAAAGTACTTCTTTAAGGGAACACTAGATATTCAACTTTAATAACCTTAAATAAAAAATATAAAAATATTAAACAATTCATAATTTATATAACTTATATAATTATATAATTATGCAACTATATACTAATATGTAATTAATATAAACTTTTATGTATTGAAACCATATCTCAGAAGGCAAAAAAAATTATACAGTAAATAAGTATAAAAGTTGCAGGCTCTTCATTACCACAAAATGTGTCTAGTAATAGTATTGAGTTTGCTAAAACATCTGAACCAGAAATAAAATATTAATTTTATAATTTGTAAAGTGGGAATACAAGTAAAAATCAAACATTATGCATGACTACTATAATGTAAGATGTATATGGGAATAAAATACAATTGCATATATGAATAAACAAAATGCCTAGAGTATACTAGTGAAGTCACTCATTTCAAATGTTTTGTGGAACACCAGAAAATGGCTGTGCCAAAGCTCCCAGCTTGAAATTCAAGTACATGGGATTATAATTGTTGGAGTATTCCTCTCCGGAGGTCAATTGCTAAAGCTGTGGCTACTGCATTTCCTGTATTATATTTACTCTTGTACTTGAAACACTGACAAGAGATGGAGATCTCTGTCTGATTCAGGTTTTACTTGATGAGTCACATGTCTCCTAAATGAACATCTAAATAGTTTAAACAAAGCCAGCTGTGCTGGCGCATTACTGTAACTTCAGAACTTTGGAGGCTAAGGTGGGGGATCCTGAATTCAAGGCCAGCCTGGGCCATGTAAGAAGACAATGTCTACAAACATCAGCAGCAATTGAACAATAGTGAATAGCTCACGTTGGCTCATCCAGTAGCAACACCATCCATGTGAAGTTTATCTTTCAGGTCATTAATCCTCTAAAGCAAATTTGTTGTTTATTGTAGGTGGGCATATGAAATATCTTTTGACCTGAAGGATGAAGGCCGCACTGTGAGAGAAAAAAAGATGTACATATTAAGAGGACTGGTTTACATACAAGGCCCATTAAACTCAAATAAAACCCTCATAAAAGAGCTTTTTAAAAGCTAATTGCAGGGAACCTGTCTTGCTTCTGCTCTTTATTTTGACCATTTTAGTAACTTTAGAGTGGGAACCAACTTCTCCTTAAAGAATATGTTCTTAGAATCATTTAGGGAAATACTAGACGCTTAAAGAAAACGTTATTCAATATTTGTCTAACAATAAGTGGTCGACAACATTTTAAAATTAGAGAGAATAAGAAGATATTCATGTGAATTTTTCTAATAGATTTTCAGAAAGATTTTTTTTTTCTGATGAAATACAGGGGCTGGCTATGATGAAGAGAAGCTCAATGACTAAAAATGCTGTGGTGCACTGTAGCTGAAGTAGAATAGAAGGAAATAAACCAGGAATTATAGAAAAACGTGGCCAGGGAGGAAAAGACCAGAAACATTTTCTTACATGTCTTTCTTCATCTTTCTCTAAATCCATATGCAGGATTTTCTCATGTTTTCTTTAAACTGACATAACTTTCATATTTCAAGTATCTTGCCAGTGAATTACTGAACCACAGATGAGGGTGAATAATGTCTGCCATGCTCGCCTTTTGAAGGGCTGAAGCTAGCCTGCATGCTTTATAGCTGATAAAGTAGGCTTCAACCTTTCATTGCGGTGATGTATTCACTCTACTAAGAACCGTCTCCATTGTAAATTAATTCTTAAAACACTGGAGCGTAAATGTCACTGGTATCATTACCCACTTCTCTCCATACCCAGGAGCCGAGGCTGTCAGTTAGCTGCAGGTGCTGGCTCCTAAAAGGAAGGTGTTCTAAACAAAGCACATTAAACCATGACTCCCTTCTAAGGGCCGTTCCTCTCGAAGGCGTCCTTACTTGATGCTGCTTGGCAAAAGATTAATGGATGCTATTTCTGTTATGCAACTGGCTTCAGGGTTTTCCTGTGCCCTTTTAGAATGAAGTGCTCCTGAGTGTTCTTTAACAAATATGTTCTTAAACGTTCCTTTGTAGGAGCCTGCACGAGGCTTAGTCAGAGCGCATCTGCTGATGTGTCCCTTTGGAATATGTGGATTTAAAATACAACCACTTGTCAGAACTTTATTGAGTCATCAGTGACATAGAACTTTCCAGGAATCATGGGGAGGAACAAAATAAAAATCAGGCAAAACTGGCTGCCCCTGAAGAACTTGGGTTTTTGTAGGAAAAGGAACAATAAATGTACTGACTGAGTCAGGGAAAACTAGTAAGCAAAAGCCACCCCACGAAATTTCACTCTTGCCCATCTCCTATCCTTTCTGATGCTGCCTACATCTGAATATGTTTAATCACGGCATGACATTTTCTAAGGATAAAATATTTAGGGGGTAGTGGGAATTACCTAGAGCCATCAGTACTTGACATAAATACTACTGATGGGCACATTATTTTAGAGTAACGGTCGGGCATGTCTGTCTGGGGCAAAATACCCCAGAAGCAGCTCTTTGACTTTAGGTGTTTGTATTAGGGTTTTTTTTTTTCCTTTCCTCTCAGCAACACTTACAGATTAACTCAGTAAAGTGTTCACGAAATCTAAAGCTCAGGATAGGACGACCTAGTGAGAAAGCCCTGGGTACTGAAGAATACTTTGATTTCTTTAACCTATTCTTGGGTTTTGCATCATAAGACAGTAAGAAGAAGTGTTCCACTCCTTTAAGAAGTCAGCAAGGAAATGAAAAAAAAAAAAGAAGAAGAAGAAGAAGAAGAAAAAAGCATTCACCACAATGTAGATCTCTGATGAAATCCTTCTAAACCATCATCCTAAATTGATAGTTGAAGGCGTGTTGACCCTCAGTACTCACACACATTCGTAAATCTATAGCCAGGATGTTAAGGGTAGTACTGTAGCTTCGGAACAAATGATTATTGAGTCCCTATTTTCAGATAGTCACTGCAATGGGCCCTTCTATACATTATTTTAAAGATGTTGAAGTGATGGCTAGAATAAATTAAAGCATTTTTTGCCAATTTGATAATAAAGTATCATGTTGTTTGATCGTATTAAACCTGATTTAGATTTTTAAGTAAATACTATATATTTATAAAACCACATGTCACAGGATTCCAAAACTATACTTTTAAGTAATGGAAGGTTAAAAATGATTTGGGGAAATAGTGTAGCCAAACATTTAATATGATGTTAAACTTATAGGACATGTAAAACCTCAAAATACTACATCAGAAATAAACTTAATTAGCTACTTATAAAATTAATCAATTGTAAAAAGAATAGAAAAGCTTCAACCCCTCAACATTTAACTTATAATTTAGTGTAAATGATGAAATAGAAATGTAGAATAGACAGACATTTATTAATCACAATATAATGACAGATGTAGCAAGGATTTGAAAATGAGGACAAGTTTCAGATGACTGTAATTTAAAAAATATGAGTTTACTGTTCAGAAAAGTGTCCCAGCAAATGTATTGTATGACATAAGTAACTTCCTAGAGCATGGTTTCTCAAGATAGATGAAAGCAAATAGAAAACACAAATAGCCTTGTTTTCAACAAAACTAAATTTATACTTGCAAATCGTCCAGTGAAGAAGGTGTCATGCCCAATTATCATTGAATGACATATTCTGTCAACGTTAGAGTGTTCCATTTATTTAATAGCACAAAGTTTAGCCTTCTTAATTTGCACTAGACAGTTAAGAGATAGTAATGTCAAAGAAGTAAAATAAAATAAAATAAAATAAAATAAAGCTTGTCTTAGGGTTTCTATTGATGTGAGGAGACACCATGACCACGGCAACTCTTACAAAAAATAAACATTTAATTGGGGTGGCTCACTTACAGTTTCAGAGGTTCAGTAATTATCATTATGACAGGGACATGGAGATATGTAAGCAGTCACAGGGATGGAGAAGTAGCTGAGAGTCCTACATCTTGTAGGCAAGAGGAAGTGGTCTGAGTATCACACTGAGAAAAGCTTGAGCCAAAGAGACCTCAAATCCCATCTCTACAGTGACACACTTCCCCCAAAAAGACCACAGCTACTTCAACAAGGCCACACTTCCTAATAGTGCCACTTCCCTTTGGGAGTCATTTTCTTTCAGACTGCTACAAAAATCCTTCTCATTTCTGAATATATAGAAAACCCCTAAATAAATATTGGTAAACAAACTAGTTGCTAGATGGGTTTGCGTCACATAAGCAATGTTGCAATGCTTTGGAAATCTGTTAATATAAGTGAATGTTTTGTGAGTAAAGCAGAAAAAAATGCCAATCATAATCCTATAATAGATGCAGAAAAGAATTTTACATGATCAACGGTCACTTTTTACTAAAAAAAAAAAAAAATAGAGAACCCGGATAAAATGCACTGTTACTATCCTGATAATCATGTTTGTAAAATCCTAAGAACAAACATCTAACTCGATAGTCAAACGGTACAGGCATTCCATTCTATATTACAATAGGACCTTGTTTGCTGTCCCTGCTTTTGTTAATAGCTGAATTTGATATTCATCTGTAATATCAAAGAAAAACAAATGATACATGACCCAGAAAACAAGTAAAGAACACAACTGTGCTAACCTGGTTGCAGACAAAGGAAAACCCACTGCAGCGCAAAAGACCAGCCCATATGAGAACACAGGTAGGACCGAAGGGTCAAGATTCATGCTGCGTACAACTGACAATTCTATCCTTCATTTCTTACATTGCCACTCCCTTCCGGTAGCCCCCAAGACAGAGATTTTTGTGTATAAAATAGCTGTTTATTAGAGAAGGGTTCCCATAGAAACCTGATTCCGGGGTCAACACATCTGAATGGGAAAGAGGATGAGCAATCAGGTAATTGCAGCTCCTGTGTCAGTCTGATCTGATCCCACAGACAGCTTCGAAATGTGAATTGCAGATCTGAGTTCGTCATTACCAAGGAGAAGGAGCTGACTTTTGCATTTGAGCATCAAGTTAATCACTGGGTCAAGAGCCTGATAGAGAGCGATGACCTTCCGGGTCTGGCTAAGGTCAGCTTCCTCTAAGTAGAAAGAAGACCCAGATCTTGGAAATGGCTGCACAGCTCACATGGAAGGGTCTTTGTGTGGTGGGCAGCCGAGTAGCTGCGTCTGCTGTTGTTTCAAATGCTTTTCACAGAGCCAGTAAGGTGGCTCAGTAGGTTTAAGCATCTGAAGTAAAAGCCTGATGATCTGAGTTTGGTCCCTCAAAGTCATTTAAGCTTGAGCAGCAGGAATGGATGCCAGAAAGCTGTCACCCACTGTCCTTCTATCTCCACTTAGGCGCCATGGCATGCAGGTACTCAAATATCTCTTCTCATTTCTGTCTGTCTCTGTCTCTCTCTCATAACCAAACATACACTCACACACACGTACAACTAATAATAATAAAATTTTAAGAATCTTTCTTCCTTTTTAACATTTTTTTTGGAGAATTTACCATTTGAGTACTCTCCTCTGCTCTTTAATCCCCTTACCCTTCCGTGATGTTCCCTGAGTTTTGGTGTAGGAGTTGTGTTGTAGATGTAACAACTGGTGGTGGCCACCCTAGGGTCAGTTGTCTGAATTTTGACCCAGTTGTAAATTTTTGTCTCTGTCCTCTGTAAGGCAAGGTTCTTTGATAAAGGGTTGGAGCTACACCAATCTGTGCACAAAAGGTGGGGTATTTAAAATGTAATTGGTAATTATATTAGCTTAGGAAAATGGCAATAGAACGTTCTCCTCTAGGGTCCATGATGTCACCAGTCACAAGTAGTTATGTAGGTTTACAGTATCATGCATGAATTTCCTCCTGCCAAACATACCTTAATTCTAGTTAGGTGGTTGTCAGTTATTCTAAAGACATAAGTATCACTATTACACTGTTGGGTACATCTTCCTCTCCTGGGCATTGCAGTGGTTCATAGACTTTACAGTTAGTTTGGGAAACAATGGTCAGGAGATGGTTTGTTCAGAATAAAGATATTAGATAGGAAAGTAGACAGGAGCTTCTAATAATTTTAATAATTTAGTACTGTATTAATAATATCTAAATTTGTATGCATGCTTGCTTGTGTCTGTGTCTGTGTGTGTTATGTTCGTGGATGTGTGGATGCCACCAAGGCTCTTCAAGTGGATGTTAGAAATCTGAATTCATATCCTTAGACTTACAGTGCAAGCACTTGACTGACTTAGGTGCTGTAGGAAGTCTTACAGCTAGTGGTTACCTGCCTACTGGGGCGTGGCCTACTGATGCAGAGCCTGCCTCAGGCCTCTGTTCTGGTAGCGGATTTCAATTTCTGATTTCTGTTCCAGCAGAGGATTCTGATTTGTGAGTCTGCTTCTAAATAAATAGCCATCTGTTTCTTAACTCTGAGCTAATGTGGGATTTCTTTTCAGCATCCTTCTTCACTTAGCCATCTTTCCAGCTCCTCCTAGAAAGCTGAAATTATAAACCTCTGACAATAACATCATTTTAAAAATGTGAGACCCAAAAGAGAAGTTAGAGTGTATGGGGTTTTATTATTCTGGTTTGTCTCATTTTCTTTACTGACATAGGAAGGAAATAACTTTGGCATACTGTGGAATTGCATGAGGATGATTTAATTCCGTTGTACTCTATAAGCAGTAAGTGAAGGACCTATTGGCTTGCAGCAGAGGTCACTAAGAGGTTATCAGATGGGCACACTTCTCAAGTCAGTACCAACCCCATGCTCAGATGATCCTGCCAGTTTACTGAAGAAAAGACTTGCAGAAACAGCGAGTAGGTATAAATATTTCTTGGTGAATGTCAGCATCAGGTGAAAGTCCAGGAATCCAAGCACAATGAAATACCAATAAGAGTTCAAATTAACTTTGGAAGATGTGAGGGGTGCTGCACACTAGAATAAATAAAATTTGACTGGAAATCTGAGGGCTCCTTTTTTTTTTATTAGAATGGCTACCTACAATATTAGCAATAAAGATTGTCTTTCCAGTCATATTTTGCATGAAAGTAGCAGAAAATTCAATGCTAAATAGGATGGCACCGTAGCTGAAGCATAGCTTCTGGAGAAAGATTGTGTAGATTTTAGGACTTTGCTAGGGATGGCTAACTTCTGCTATCAACTAGATTTAGAATCGCACAAGAAAGACACCTCTAGGATGTCTGTGGAAAAACTTCCCAAGAGGCTTAGCACTGGAGTAAGGACCCATCTCAAACATGGGCAACATTTCATGGGCCAAATTTAAGGGTGGTATAAAAAGGACTTTTTAAAAAGGGGAAGCCAAATTGAACACAAGTACTTATCTCTACTTCCTGACCAAGGACGCAATGTGACCAGCTGCTTGATGTCCCTGCCATGCCTTCTTCATCGTGACGGATGGCATCTCCTTAAACTGTAAATTTCCTTATTTCCTTAAAGTGCTCTTTTCAAGTATATTGGTCACCGTAATGAAAAAGTAATTAATGGACCTATTAAACTTTAGATATTCATTTAATTTCTCAGTATACTCACCTAAAACGCGGGGGTGACGAGCAGAGTTAATATATGTAAAACAAGTGAGCTGTGCCTGTATATAAAAGGCTGTCTGAATATAGTAATGCATAATTAAAGAGTTTAAACTATGCTTTGAATTTTAGTTGTCTTTTTTTTGGTCTTTTTTGTTATTTTTTTTTTTTTTTTTTGAAGCTGAGGACGGAACTCAGGGTCTTATGAGCTAAATCCCCAAACCTGCTTTGAATTTTAGAAGGAAAGCACAAGAATATTTGTCCTGTCATGAATTTTTGTTAAACAGGAAAAAAATACCAATTTAAACACAGGAAAAATTACTGGAGTAGAGACTGTTTTTCTCCATAATAGCGCAAGATATGTTTGTAGCAAAGGACAAGTTTTGCCCAGCTAGATTTTATTTATTTATAATTTATTTATAATCACATCTGATCCTTTTTTGTCTTATATCTTAATTTAAAGGAAATTCGTGTTTTTGCCCATGTGAGCCTATTTAGACTTCCTTTATGCTTTTGAAAACTATTATAATATATATTCCATCCTTTGTCATCTCACATTGATGAACTTATAGATTATTTACTGTGAATACTACAATAAATTCTACTGAATATGGATATTTAGAGACTTCTATGGAAACATTCAGATGAGAAAACTAAACAATAATATTTGATATGACATTATTAAGTGTAGACTCCAAAATTAATTAAGAAGGATTCATGAAATGTTTAGCATTAAAATTAGATATTTTAATTATTCCACATGATGTAGTAAACCTGTACTTGACTCTAACTAACTATGTGAGAAACTGGGATTGACTGCTTTAAACTCCACTTGGCTGATTCCACATAAAGAGTTCATTATTGCTGGCAAGTCCCACCTCTGTCCACAGACCTTTCAATCACCTCTACAGGCCAGAGCTAGCAAGACACCAGAAAAAGGAGCTAAAACAAATACAAAATAAAATTTTTGGAGAGGAAGAGAGTAGTCAGAGAAAAAAAAGTCATCCATAAAAATGGATAAAATATAAAATATTGTCAGAGAAGTTCATTCAAAAGAAATTTGTGGCCTACCTCTAGCTAAAACTCGAGCGAGCATGGTGCAAAAGCTGCCCCGTGATGTGTGGGAATGATTGCATCCCAAAACAAAAGCAAATTCTAAAAGAGGGAGATGTTCGGAAAACAAGAAGATGTCATGATAATATGATAAAAATGAAATCTTTAAAATGAGGACTGGATAAGGAATTTCAAAGCATATCCTACAAAAGAGAAAACAGATTAAATAGAGTCGGTTTCCAAGTTTTCATTGGCTAAGTCAGGCAGAGAGAATGCTAAAAGAAGGGAAAGAATAATGAAAAAATAAATAATTTTTCTTTTTTAAAAGATTAACTTTTAGCTCTCATTTGTTTCATGCATGCATGTGTACAAGCAAACTGGTGTGTGTGTCTGTGTCTGTGTGTGTGGTGTGTATGTGTATAGATATGTACACGTGTATACAGGTAGCCATGGAAGCCAGGAAAAGGTGTCAAACAGAACTTACAGGAGGTTCTGAGCCACACGGCATGGGTGCTGAAAATTGAACTGGGGTCCATTCTGGAAGAGCAGCAAATATTACTAACCACTGGGCTACCTCTCTAGCACCAACATTCTACCATTCTTATGTTGATTCTGCATGTTCTTTTTTTGGTATTGCAAATAGATTATGGTTTCCTCTCCCCCAGCTGCCCCCAGTTTTCTGCATGTCCTCACCCACCCAAATCTATACTCTGTCTTTCTCGCTCTCATTAAAATATAAACTGGCACCTAAAATAATGATTAACAACAAAAACAATAATAGCAATAATAATAATGATAATAATAAAATAAAAACAAACAACCCCCCAAAATAACATTGAGTTGGTTATCTACTGCTGGACATGGGGCCTGGCCTTAAATGTGGTTTATATAACCAGTGAAACCTCGGTGGAGAAAAATACTTTTACTTTAGGGAGCAGTAATCAATTGGAGTTGCTTCTGGGTTAGGAATGTGAGCTCATGCCTGCTTCTCCCCTCTGCTCTGGGATCCCATCTGACTTAAACCTGTGGAGGCCATGTGCACACTGCCAAGGTCTCTGTAAATTCATTTGCGGATCAGTCCTGTTTTGTCTTGGAAACCATGTTAAAATGATTTTTAAAAGCTTATAAACAAAGAGGATAAGACAATCTCAAATTGATTCAGTCAACTGAATCCCCAGTGTTATAAATAAACAGCGCTTCAGACCAGTGAACCAGGCTGTATTGTCTTCTGACAATTTAGGCAAAGAAAAATTCTTGAAGCCCCCAATATGAACAGGAATCAGAGCTCAGTAATCTTAAGAACAATTCTGTGTGAAAATTATTTTGTATTTAGACTTTCCTCAGTTAACTCTGAGAGTAGAATGGGGCCAATTTTTAATGTTTTGCATGATTTTTAAAATAATACCTTCTGTTACTAGGGGACATGCTTTATTGCTGAGAAAATTGCACAAAGAACAATATGTAAAAATTGTAATGAAGGGCATCAGGTGCAGGAAATGATAATGCTAAATCTCAAGGACACCGACCAGAAGGATTGGAGCCAGACAGAAATTGCTACCAAGGACACTTTTCAGGAGGTTAGTGGGGAAGAGTGCCTCTGTTTCTAAATGTAATCACAGAGATGAATAAAACATCGGAGAGTTAGAGGATGAATTAAATTTCAGCCAAGAAAATAAAACTACCATGAACTCAGCAGAAAAAGAAAAGAAAACTTATCTGGGAAAGAAAAAATAATCCGAGTAATCTCAAGATGATCAGAGATAGAATTTATAGAGCCATGAAAACCAGAGAGATCTGGAGCAAAGGATAATTTTGTAGATGGGCCACTTGGGCTCAGTTCAGATTTGTTTGGTTAACCATTGCTCTTCATGAAGTATCAGAATTGATTGCGGTTTGCATTGATCAAGAAAGTGTGGCATGAGTTCTATTGTGCTGTAGCGTATTTGTTTATGCAAAGGTGGGTTCCATTTGTTTATGCTGTGGAATATTTGTTTAACTGCGTAAAGATGTGCTGCATTTGTTTAATTTTGTAAAGATGTGTTGCTGCTTTCCATTGCCTACCCACCAAAGTACTTGATTGGTCTAACAGAAAGCTGAATAGCCAACAGCAAGGGAGGAGGTATAGGTGGAACTTCTGGGCAGGGGCTAGACAGACAAACATGAAAGAAACAGGAATGTAGGAAATACAGGATAAAAAAAAAGTAAAATGCCTTGTGGAGAAATATATAGATGAATAGAAACAGGTAAGTAAATTTACAAGAGGTAGTGGGATAAGTCAAAGCAAATGCTGAGTATTCATAATTAATAATAAGTCTTTGTGTCTTTATTTGGGAGCTGGCTGGCAGCCCAAAGAAAATGCCAGCTACACCATTGAGTGAGTTTCTGTATCTGGGACTCAGAAGTCTAGCAATTGTCATCTTTTCCCACTTGGCGCCCTGAGTCTATCATGCTGGGAAGATATTTAATCAGGGTTTGGTGAGGATAAAAGACTAGAAAGAGTGAACAGGACAGTAATCTGAGCAGGCCCAACTGAGCGAGGGCCCTAGTAAGCAAATAGCTGCAAACAGCCTTCTCAGGGACACACAGGAAAAGATGCCCCTCCAGCCCTCAGAATTGAGCAAGTTCAACTGCGATTTTACAATGCTAAAACTTTTAGGCACATGCTGTGGTGAATAAGTAATTGATGCTGTTCATAGCCGTTTATCTCTTTCTGTAGTACACAGCCCTTTCCTCTTCAGTCAAATTTAATCGACCTTCCCACAGATGCTACTAGTAGACATTAAATAGGTCCATCATCAAATCTGATTCCTGTTTGTGTTCTTTCACACTCTCTTCTAACATAACTTAATGTTGAATTTGTATTTAGCAGTTAATATATAAGATGTGGTCTCTGGCTTCATCCACAATTATCACCCCGTTCTATCCTTAATTGCTGTCTCCATTGTGACATTTGTCCTATGCTGTTTAGTGTTAGAGATAATATTCTTTCTCATTGGAGCAATTTCCTTCCCTAACTGTCTCATTAGAATGTTGCCATTTCCTCCCTGTGTTTAAGGTTTGCAACATGGAGTCCCCGGTGAACTGGCTTCATTATATTTTACTCACAAGTTCAAGCTTTCTTGCTTCAATTCTCCACGCCCGCCCCTCCCTGCAATAAAAGTTACTTGTTGCTGTGTTTGCTGTGTTTCTGCACTAATTGGGAATGTCCCTATTTTCTCTTGGGCACAAAAATAATGGTTTCTCTCACTGGCTTGGGTTTATTATTTTTGCAGGCTTCTGGAAGTTGGTTTGCTAAGGAAACTTTCACTTCATCTACATTTATTCGGCTAAAGACTCACCTGAGTCAATGGATTTATCTTGCAATTGAAATGTTTGAAAATTGTGCCGGAGACCCCTACACAGACCAATACCAATCCTGTGTCCTAAGTTACAGTCACCCTGAAGATTTCTGGCTTTGATATGTTCTGTCTTCCTGTTGCTGTATTCCGGTTTCCCTTTGATATTTCTCTCTCCTTTGGGCAAGCAAACCTCAGTTCAGTATTAACATTTTACTTAATTCTTAAATTGGTCCCTTTCTACTGATCCAGGTAGAAGCCAGGAGGATTTGCTGGATTGGTGTGCTAAGCGTTTTTGCCTTTACTGGCTCAAAGTTTATTACGTCAGATTTTGTGTCCCATGCTAAAGTAGGAGATTTGGCAGACTGCTAATAGCTTGCAGTATCCAAAAAGCTTCTCATACCTCTGTTTCCAGAAGTCACGCAATCACATGCACAAATTATTCTTCTATCGGGAATGCACACAGATCAGATGGGCCCATGGAACTGTTCTTCCCCGCAGCTTTAATATATCAGATAATCCTTACCCTTCCATGCACACATGATGTCACCTCACCTCTTCCAGGAGCATGAATCCTTTAAGGCCTAGGTCATCTTGTAAACCTCATAGCAATCACTTTCACTTCAACCCTTCACCAAGAGATTGTTGAGTTTTTTTTATATTGTTGTTATTCATTGTCCTACTTTCTCTGTCTCAAATAGATCAATTTTTTTCCCATTAAAGGTCGACGCTAATCGTTCTGTGCTTCAAGAGGTTTTCCCAGGATGCTCGCTTTGACTTTGTACAAATTCTACTTGAACTACAACTGAGGGGTTCAAGGACAGCAATTTCTTCCCTTTACAGAAGAGTCATTTTATCTCTTTCAAAATCTTTCTTCTTTTCCTCTATTAGAAGCCATTGAACTGTAGGTGTTTTGTACGAACTGATGTAATTCCTGGATTTCTTACATCTCTATGAAAGAAAAGAGACTGGAGTCATCACCTCCACTTTTTTTTCCATTCCCAGACATTGTATTCAGAAAGTTAGAAATTATTTTAATTTCATAGATCTCTAAGGTATCTTCTATGATTTTAAAATTAAATAACTCTTACTTTCATTAAATTTAATTATTTATTTTCTTCTATTTGTTTTTGTTATTTATTTGCTCCTGTCTGAATATATGGCTCAAACCTGCTGTGTTAAAGTGTTTCTTGAGTGCTTTGATAATTGTGAGTCTAAGAAAAATACTTTTCCAGGCACAGAACACTTTTATTCTTGATAACTATAGTTTTCTCAAAATTTTGCAAATAAAATGTGTTTTTTCTTGTTTTTGTTCTTTTACCTCTAGATAAAAAGATAGTCTATCTATCTTCTTTAATTTATGGACACACATATACGTGTACACTTATACATACAGAGAAACACATGTGCACACACATACATTCATACACACAGATAGGTACATCTCATACACACAAATATATAAACACATATACACATACACACACTGCAGTTAACAAATTCAACCTGAGTAACAGTACAGATTGAGCTTATAAAATTTAAAGCAAAACTTGCCCAATAAATAAGACCATAACCACTTTTGCAACCACACAGTAGTGTTAGGGGAGGAATGCATGCAGTAAGGTGGATAAGGCATTTGGAACAGAGACATTGGCTCTTATTTTGCCAAGAATGAGTTTTTTTTTTTCAAGATAGTAGAAAGAAGGATGGAATTTCAGGCAGGGGTTCTAGTACTTTCTGCTTGTGGGTAGTGCTAATATTTTAAGTTTAAAATGCTCTGGTGAAATCCATATAGAACTCAACACTGTGTGGTTCAAATACTCAGTCCGGAGCTGGAGAGATGTCTCAGACATTAAAGGCTAGGCTCACAACCAAAAATATTAGCCAAAGAGTCGGTGAAGCCTGGCTAAAAAAATACAAGAAGCCAACATCTTCCTGTCTAACAACGTCCCATAAAAAAGAATCCCTTGTGGGCTGGAGAGATGGCTCAGTGGTTAAGAGTGTTGCCTGCTCTTCCAAAGGTCCTGAGTTCAATTCCCAGCAACCACATGGTGGCTCACAGCCACCTGTAAAGAGGTCTGGCGCCCTCTTCTGGTCTTTGGGCATGCACACAGAATATTGTATCCATAATAAATAAATAAATATTTTTTTAAAAAAAAAACCCTTGTTCCATCCTCTTTAGTTGCCAAGCTGAAGTGCAGTTTATGATCAAACTACTGGTATTTGACCTTTAGAGTTGAAACAGGTTTTTTTTTTCTGACAAGTTCCTTATGGGACATTATTGCTGAGATAGAATTAATTTCCTGAGAATGGAGTCACCCTAGAAGTGATAACTTGCCAAGTTGCACTCAATAAAATTTCAACTCTTAAAGCCACCCATATAAATGGTGCCAGTTAAAAAAATCAAAAGAGGTAGATGTATACCCCAAAAGCACATCATAAAACACAGCATTGACTGCAATAGAGTATTTGCAAAAAGGAGCACTTGTTAGAAACTATCTGAAGGGGACTCTGGCCAAATTGAATGTGGTACGCATGGCTCTGCAAGTCTTGCCCTTCTCCCCCATCCCTCCTTCCTTGCTAAAACACCATTACATTACATTCCTAAGCCAGCCACCAAAGTCTATTCTCTTATTTAGCCTCTTCTTCCTCTAGTAGCTGACTACCAAGGTCCAACTATCAAAGTATTGAAGCACAGCAATCAAAAGCCCTTTTTGGCTCACCTAACTAACATGCCCAATTAAAATTAAAGATATCATTCTAACACGGGGTTTCCCCTTTATTGTTATAAACTCCCATTTTCCTATGAGCTATTTCTGCTCCCTCCCTATCCAGCGGCAGTCTTTTGTCCCTATGGAGGAAATATTCCTGCCCTCTTTCTTTTGTTCCCTTCCCCTTCTCCCTTTTTCTCTATCTCCTATCTTTGTCTCTGTCCCTTGGGGGCAAACAGATCTCCTTTGTGCTGAGAAATTTATCTTGGGGGTCCAGAGTTGACACTTTTTCTTTCTCTATCCCTAGATGTATTTCAACAGAGCATAATGTAGTTTCTGAAGAGAAGCAAACTCCCAAGGGAATTTGGTAGTCACCGAACCATGAAGGCTCAGTTTGAATGCTCAGTTTCTACCTCTTTATGAATCCACATTTGGAATTTTATCCTACTGCAGTCAGACAATCCTATTACATTTCAACGAGGGTGTTTATGCCTCACAGCCTGGAGGGAGGGGAATAGAGAAATTTAAGGTTGTCATAGTTCAAGGGGTGTTACTGGCATCTAGTGGGCAAAGTGGAGGAATGTTGCTAAATATCCATCAACGCCTTCAGCATTCACGAGAACGACGAATTACAGGGATTAATATGTCAGTACCACCTAGGCTAACGTGGCCCACCCAATCAACTAAGCAGGGTTCAAATCGGCTCACAGACACTGGAGTTGCAACCACATGGCCTACGTGAGTCTGCACCAGGTCCTCTTCATACGTTATGGTTGTTAGCTTGGTGTTTTTATAGAACTCCTAACAGTGGGATCAGGTGTATCTCTGACTCTTTTGCTTGCTCTTGAGAATCTTTCCCTTGTTTTGGGTTACCTAATATGAGGCCCATTTGTCTTGTCTTGTTGTATCTTGTTTTCTCCTAGTTGGCTATTGTCTCTTGGAGGCCTGCTCTTTTCTGAAGAGGAAACAAAGAGGGAATGGATCTGGGGGACAGAGAAGTTGCAGGAAGCTGGAAGTAGTGGAAGGAGGAGAAACTGTGGTCAGAATGTAATGAATGAGAGAAGACTCTTTTTCCAGTTAAAGATACATTTAAAAAGATAACCACAGCTCACAAAAAAGCAAGTGTGAAGAACAATATTTCTCCTTAACCCTAAATTTATCATATACAAACATAGCATACTAGTGATGTGGTATAGGTTATGAGTGTATAGGCAGGAACAGGAAAGATGCTATAGGGAAGAATGGCAAATGCCCCTGCAGAATTTTGTGCATATAGGAGATCCGTGGACTCTTGAGAGCCGTTGTCAGTGGTCATCATTCTAGATAACTTTAACTCATATGTTTGTATTTATCTATTAACAGTTCTTGTGTAATCAATCTTTCTTTAGTGGTACATTTTAAGAAGAACATTTTTAAAGACTTTTACCTAAGTCAAAGGAAAGAAATTGCATGTTATAAAATTATTCAGAATATTCCAAACACAACAGGGAGCATATGTTCCAATTGTGAATATTACAAAAATGTACTATTGTAGTAGGTAGTTTGAAAGAAAATGACCTCCAAGTTGAGTGGAACTGTTAGGAGGTGTGGCTTTGTTGTGTGGTCTTGTTGGAGGAAGTTTGTGACTTTGGAGATGGGCTTTGAGGTCTCATATATGCTCAAGCCACACCCAGAGCCTCAGACTACTTCCTGTTGCCTGTGAGTCAAAATGTAAGAACTCGCAGCTCCTTCTTTAGTACTGTTTCTGCCTGCATGCTATCTTGCTTCCTGCCTTGATGATAATGGACTAAACCTCTGAACTGTAAGGGAATCACCAGAATTAAAATTTTTTTTTAGGAGTTGCCATGGTCATTTCTATTGCTGTGACTCTTCATAGCAATAGAAATCATCACTAAAAAAACTACCTAATTCTGATCACCCTATTAGGAATATAGAGAAGAACATTTTACAGTACTAATATCTATCTTTTATGAGGTCACAGAATTTCTCCCCTCTGCCAAATATAAAAGAACATGCAATTCTTCATATTCTTAGCCATGAGTTTCTTGATGCTTGTTTTCTCCCCCTTTTTGTAGAATAAAGGAGAAAACAGGGTCATTTGACTTTTACTGTATTATTAACTATAAGTCACATCTGAAATGGGAGCCCCGCACGGAGGCTGTAGATAACAGCACATCAAAGAAAGAGCACGGTCTAAAAATATTTGGTTTGAAATCTCATTCACAACATGCCAAGTATTATATTACATGACATCCTTTCTTGACTGCCTTTGGAAAATTATAATTAGAATACCTTCCCACTCATATTCAGTGGAGAAGAGGGTGGGGAATCTCATGACCGAGCTGGCAAATTTGTAGAAATTGAGAACAATCCAGTTCAAAGAACTCTAGAATCATGAAGTTCTAAAGTGAAAGGAAAATTATGATCATCCCGACTGCCTCATTTTTAGAAAGTGTTGCCCTGCAAGTGGAGATATTCCTTAGTAAGGCTCACATAGCATGGTATACTGATTCTTAGGCCAGCCTCTTTCCTGCTCAGCAACCTTGTTACATCTCTCACACTGTCCTTTCATTATCTCATCATCCATTATAGACTCTGAAAATTCAACAAATAAAATAAAAATAAAACCCTTCTGGGGGTAACAGCTAAGCACAAGGAAAGACTTTCAAAATGCTAGTTTGAAGAACAAACTGATACATATGGTGAATGAAGGAAAAAATCAAAAACATAAAGCCAGCCCCATATAAAAATTAGATGGTAACAAAGAGGGTCAAAGAGGTTATATGTTTGAAATGAATTAGTGAGAACTGGGCAAACAAGAAAATTTAGAGCATGTAGATAGTCAGTTCTGGACATAACCAGCAACGATTCGGGTCTGGTTGCTCCAAGATAAACTAAGAATCTCAGGGCTTACATAAAATGGTCCTTCCTCCTTAAAGCTTTTAGTTTTATATATGTGTTATGAGAAAAAGGAGAATTATAATACAAGAGGAATAGAATAGAATAATGATAAATGGCTTTGGGGCTGACCATCTTGAAGGTTTGCATGTATCCACATTGATGTTTGCTTGATGCTATTTCAGTTTGAATTAATGAGGTATTTATTTTGTCACATCTTCTCATTATCTCAGTAATTGGTCCTTTTCTGACTCTCGCAGGTGTCAGAAAGGCACTTGGGCATTAGCACTGCTTTTGTAGATTGAGATTTGGACCTTGCTGCAGCTTCTGGTCTACCCCTCTCATGGGCAGTGAATCTCTTTTTGTGACAGCCTTGTTTTGAAACTACACAACAGATGGGAGTTGGCTAGACATCATAAGAGAGAGAGAGAGAGAGAGAGAGAGAGAGAGAGAGAGAGAGAGAGAGAGATCAACCATGAATTACGATTGCCAAGAAATCCTCCAATGATGTTCGGTATTAAATAACATGGAATATACTGGGGCACAGAATGCTGTAATAATAAAGTTTATTGTTTTCTTCAAAGGGCAGTGAAAGGTTTTTGATATTTTGATAGATTAGAAGCATCTGCTTTCCTTCTCTTTTTATATATATGGAGAGTTTCCTTTCAGTCATCACTTGTGCGAGTAACCAACTGATACGCTGGCCCTCTTACTAACCACAATGTACCACTCAAGTCAGAAGTGTATGTGGTCGTGACACCACAGATAAAACTAAAGTTTTATCTTTTAAGGTACTAAAAATATAATATGCTTAGGAACTGTTGCTATTTTAGGTAAACATTGATATAACAAAAGGAAAAAAACTCCAATTCTCTGGAAGTCACAGTAATTTGTGGATAATTGCCATATTTATCAATGGAGAACCATACCACCATTGGAGCAGACATTTATTAAATATTCAGTATGTACAGTTAATTGCTATTTTCCCCAAGCTGGGGTTTACTTGATGGATAAAGAGGTTCTACACTTATGCCATGCTGCTTTAGCCCTGTAGCCTGGAAATGTAATTTTTTAAAATTTTCTTTCTTTTTTTTT